>NC_088876.1:16220497-16306164 GCF_032884065.1 Artemia franciscana
CCAAAGTATTCTCATGTTCCACCGGTGGGGCCTGCTCCCCACGTTGAGAATTACGGCTTTAGACTGTTGCTGCAAAATAATTTAGTAATAATTTAATTTAAATAATAAAATAATTTAGTAAAATAATCAAGACGACTACTCAGAAAGGTGATATGATGCTTATTTTATAGCTCTTCAAGAGTTGTTTGAAAATTCTGGTGGGATTTACCTCTGCCCTTCTATTTTCAGTGAAATGTGTTGTAGTGTTTTTGAGTGATGACCAAGCTGTTTGACAATTCTGGTGGGATTTTCCCCTACCCACGTATTTTCAGTGAAATGTTTGGTATTGTTTCTGAGTGCTGATCAAGTATTCTTTTGAAATTCTGCCTTTGTTTTGATGAATTACTTTAACAAGTTGCTGGATCTTCGATCCTTTTAACACACTAACCTCTCTATCCTTGAATGATTGATGCTTGAAACAGATACTTGAAGACGGATACTTGACAGATTATTGAAGATCTGTTGAAACAGATACTTGAAGACATATACTTGAAGATCTGTTGAAACTGATAATTGAAGAATAGAAACTTGGAACAGTCGTCACCAATTGACAAAACTTGAACCAATTGTTCCATGAGAATCAAATTTTATGGGATAAAGAAGACGGTTTTCCTGTGGATAGATGTAGAATGTCTGCACATACCTTATAACTTCAGGTCTTTGCAGCCAAAGTTTTGAGCTAAGTGCTTTCATGAAATTGACAAATTCTACAAACTCGCCTGGTGAGAAAAAATGGAAGAAAAATATTTGAAAAAAAAAAAACGCGCTTAAGGTCCAAATCATATGGTCTGTGCTGTAGTCAACGTCTCATTAGTGTTTTTGCGTAAAAAAGCCCATTCAACAATGTGAAATTGCAATATTACCCTTGTTATTTATTCGGTTTATCTTCTCTTCTAGCATTCACAGAACTTATGAAGAATCGAATCCCGACTTCGACGTATCTGAGGGAGTTTCGAATGCATAATCAATCATTGTTCAGTCGGATACGTGATGCCGTCATTGTAAATGACGGAGATACAAAAAATGCAACTGCATTTGACTGGAGTATCCACGTCTTTGCAGTTGTCTGGAAAGTATGAGAAATAATTTTGTCTTATTTTTAACTTGGAGTGAAATTGGCATTACTGATTCTTCTTACTTTAAAAAAAATGATTGAAATGATCAAGATGTCATATTATCAAGATTTTTGGTTATTAATTAACGTTTGTATAAAATGCTCTCTTATCTAAAATTGTCTCTGGGTCTAAAATCGTGTGCTAACATCATCTACCTTTAGAGTACATACCTAAAAAGGGCTGAAAAAATCTTAAAATTACGATTTTTTAATGAAAGTTGTTTATAAAATACTATGCTTGACAAATTCTTGCTTTAGAAAATTTATGAGAATCATGTGTGTATGTGGTTAAGCCATACAAATGGTATTAGCTTTAATGTTGCTCATCAAAAACCATTAATATATGAGAACTTAACATTCAGGAAACAAAAGTTAAGTTTCCTAAAAAGGGGTGCAATCTTAATGAAAATTACATAATAAAGTAACATGTATAAGAGCCCTGAAGCAACTATGTACAAAATAGGAAATTTTCCTTGAAAAATTCATTTTGCTGAGTTAGAGAAAACCCCTCTGTTGTTGCTAAAATAAGAGTTTATTTTGGAAATTATACTGTATTTCGTAAAGCAAATACATTGAATGAACTACTTATATCAAAACATTGTCTTCAAAAATTGAACTCTGCCTTAGAGAGTGGGGTTTGACAGCCTTCATCTCGAGAGTGACCCTGGATATGATATTAAAAGTGAACAGCAATCTAAATAAAAGAAAAATAAGTTCTTTTTACTCTAAAGAGGGGTATTAAAATCTGAAGCAACTAGAAATTATATGAGGAAAGGGGGGGGGGGGCTCCCTTCCTCAACCTCTAACTCTTACTGGAAATGTTGTATGTATGCCCTTAGTGCTTTAAAAATGTAGGTTTAGGATAGATAGGAATAAGAAAATAAGCATCTTTCACGATGCCTTGAGACTGAAAAAACTTGTTGACATGCAGTTGCTTTAAAAAACAGAACTGTTTGTTCAAACGTTTAAAAGGCAATTGATAAGTAAGACACTTGTAATTGCCGCTTAACTGCATTTGTTGCACTCATAAAGGCCTCTACTAAAGCACCATAAATATTTCGTTTTGTTCTACGTTTTGATGTGGCTCTTTACTTTCACTTGAAATAACTTGTGTTTCTATGTAACAGCTGTCATGGAATTAGTTCCAGGTTCAAATAATTCCAACATTGCAGTAAGATCCGATAACTCCTGTTTCTATCTGAATCTCAAATTGGCAGATTCTATAAATTGAAGTGAAAACATTTTAGTGAAAACTGGACTGTCCCTTGAATGACAAGCTCAGCATCATTAAATGAAATGTCTTATCTTTACTTTTGGAATTTTTAAACTGAACCAAGCCTTCCTAAGGGGGCTGAATCTGCCCCATGGGGATACAGCTCCTCTAGTCTAGCCTCCATCTTACAACGAGCTTTCATCTTACTACACATTTTTTGTTGTTTTTTTTTGTTTTTTTTTTTATTCGGTTAGATAGTAGTATCATCGATCCTTTGGTACCTATTCTTACTTTGGTGAGTGTAATTCATTGGCTATGGTGTATGTGAGTGTTTCGGTCGTCATTTATATTCCCTGTGTCCCGGCTTTTAGTTTTCTTTTTCTCCTTTATTTTTCAGTTTTTTTCCTTTTTTTAGTTTTTTTTATTAGTTTTTTTTTCTTTTTAGTTTTTTTTAGTTTTTTTTTCTTTTTTAGTTTTTTACTTTTTTTTATTTTTTAGCTTTTTTAGTATTTCTTTTTAGTTTTTTTGTAGTTTTTACCTTTTTTAGTTTTTCTTCTTCTTTAGTATTAATGCTAAAGCCAAGGTTCGAACCTGGAACCTCTCGGACCTAGAACCTGGAACATAACGACATATAACGAACATATAACGAACATAATTAGAGATTGGTCATAATAGGAATGTTTTCTATTTTTCTTATTTAAAAGAGTTCAAATTTGTTACGTACGTGGTCTCCCAGTATCAAGTACTTTCATGTATTCAAGTATTCACGAAATCCTCAGTATTCACTATGGACGACATCCAGTTTTTTTTTTTTTTTTTTTTTTTTTTTTTTTTTTTTTTTTTTTTTTTTTTTTTTTTTTTTTTTTTTTTTTTTTTTTAAGAGAATCAGTGTCTAATAGTTTTTTTTCGTAGGTAGAAGTTTGGGAAGGGCTAGTAACCGTTTTGCTGTTCCCATTACTGGTGATTTCAGCATATCTCACAGAGAAGAGAGGCTGTCCTTGCTTAAACCAAACCAAAACGAAAACCTTAAACCAAAACGGAAATCAAATCATAGATGAACCAAGTCTTCAGCAATCAGGTGAGGTTATGTTGATTCTGATATTTTACTCCATGTTTGTAGCATGGCTGTGGCTAACAGAAGGAATAACAGGTAATTGCTCTCGCTTATGACTGTGCTGTTACCGGTGTATCTGTTTCTGAATTTTACAGTAGTCTGTTGCTTATAGAGGAACATGCTAATGGAATTTCAAATAATTCTATTTAAATGGTTTACTTTCTGAATTCTTAGTGCTAAATAATTCAATTAATTTCAAGCACAAATTATACTTTAAATAGGAAACAGTTTGTTTTTTTTATGTCAAGATTTCTGGCGACTTGATGATAGACCTGCAGTTTTAGTGGTACTCGTGTATTTGCCCAAACACACTCAAGAAGTTTGCTTTGTTTGACCTGATCAAAACCGGTTTTTCACACCCATTTAGTTATAAATAGCTTATTCTTTCGTCAAATAAACTACGCTGCAGGAATATTTTAATTAAATATTTATTATATAGAGGTGGTTGGCTTAGGTTAGGTATTTAATATAATGTGTTCTAGGCAGCCTGCTTTCTATAATTCTTTGTTGTAGTTTCCATAGCTTTGTTACTAAATTACTATATTTTCATCTTATTTTGGTATATTTCATTATTGATAACCTAACTTCACTTCTTGAGTGTGTTAAGGATAATACACAAGTTCTGTTTTAGCCATTAAAGATGCACCAGCAGTACGGAAAGTGACCAAAGCAGAATTTTTTTTATTTATTTTTTGTAATAAAAAAGGTTCAAATATTTTGACTCCACGTCCGGAAATATTTTTCAACGAAAAAAAATTAAACTAAATTTAAAAAAACAGCATATGAATAGAATACAAGGTAAAAGGTCCCGTGGTGGCGCAGTGGATTTGACCTTAGCTTGGTAAAACGGGACCGTGAGATCGAATCACGCTGCAGGAATGCACTGCAGGGCCGACGCAGGGACCTTAGTAGACAAGAAGCGTCGTTAATTCTTAAATAATAATAATACAAAGTAAAAGAAGAACCATTTCGTCACTTCATATAGTACGAAAAACAAGCAAAATCATTTTTAATTTGTTCCTTTTTTAACTGTTTTCTTTTTAATTTTGAAAAAATTCATTTTAACTTGCAAAAAAGTTCTTTTTACACAAAAAAGAAAACTGTCTTTGCCCCATAGTCATCCTGATTTTGCTTGTTTTTCTTTGAAGTGACGAACAGTTGATGGATAGATGACTTTTGGTTTTCACCTGAATTTTTTGGTTCTCAATTTGCCTTTTATTTTATGTATATGTTTTTTTTTTTCAATTTTCCTTCTTATTTTTTTTTTTTTTTTATTTATCTTAAAAATTTGGTGATTTTCCTAGGGGTTCTTTTTCTTGTAGTAAGGGTAAATCTTAGTTCAGACACATTGTTTTACAGCAGATAGCTATTCATTATCAACAAGTAAATTGAAGAAACGGGATTCTTCTGCTTGTTAAGAAAATAATGTAAATGCTACAATGTAGCCACATTGTGCTGTAATACCAGATGGGAGTCTACCACCTCTTATATCATTAATTTTACAAGGTTTTAGACAATTTCTGTAATTTGTGTGTTTGGTGGTGTTTTGTTGAATTTAATATCTTCCTCCAAGAGTAGGGGTAACTGATAAGAGTGGAAACTCGCGCTAGTGAAAAAAAGTCAGTTTTTTCTCAAAAAAAAAATCTCAAAAAAGTCATATCTTTCAGTTTTTTTATGCAAATTTTCTAATTATTTAGAGACTCTTTTGATGTTTTCACCTGCCACAGCGTTGTGTTTGGCGTAAGTACTTTTCAATTCCCACCTTTCCATGTTAAATTACGAAAGATCCTACTCATATCACTAACCCATACTGTTTGATTGAACAGAGGAAGGTTGAAGACCTTCCTCTTGAAAATTGAGTTCATCAATATAAAATTTGTGTGCATGTCCTTGGGCAATATCTTTTCACAGAACTAGGTTATCTTTCATTTTTTTCCCCAAGAATAAATAAAATCAGATAAATTCGTAATTAATTTTATTAGAAATTTCATATACGAAATATTAAAAGTTTGAACCATGTCATTTCGTAATAAATAGAGTGTGGTGCCACAGACTTGATTTTGAATACTTAAATACGTTTGAAAGCCGGTGAAAAATAGCTATATTGCATCGATAAGAAGCTGGCATTCTCAATTGGAAATCTCCCGAGAAAAAAGGAATAAAACAAGAGCTAAGAGCTCATATGGCACTTGTGACGAGGTCGGAAGTACCAAGAGCTCATATGGCATGAGCTCTAGCAAAATTATAAGAAACAATAGATTAATTAAAAAAAAATAATCAGAAGCTTAATGCCGGTCGGGATTTAAAATAAGAGCTCTGAGACACAAGGTCCTTTTAAACATCAAAATTCATTAAGATCTGATCACTCACTCGCTAGTTAAAAATACCTAATTTTTTTAATTTATCCTGTCCCTTCAGCCCCCCCAGATGTTCGAATCCGGGAAAACAACTTTATCAAGTCAATTTGTGCAGGTCCCTGACACACCTACCAATTTTCATCGTCCTAGCACGTCCAGAAGCACCGAACTTGCCAAAGCACTGGACCCTCCTAACTCCCCCAAAGAGAATGGATCCAGTCCAGTTTCGTCAATCAAGTATCTACGACATTTGCTTATTCTACCCACCAGTTATTCCACCTCCAAGTTTCATCCCGATCTCTCCACTCTAAGCAATTTCTAAGATTTCTGGTTTCCCCCTCCAACTTTCCCCCAATGTCACCAGAACTCGCCGGGGTTTAAAATAAGAGCTCTGATGCATGAGTTCCTTCTAAATGTCAAATTCAAAATTACCTCACGATCGGTCACCCGCTCTTAAGTTAAAAATACCTAATTTTTTATAATTTTTCCGATTAACACCCCCTACAACTCCCCCGAAGAGAGTGGATCCGTTTCGGTTATGTCAATCACGTATCTAGGACTTGTCCTTATTCTTCCCACCAAGTTTCATCCTGATCTCTCCACTCTAAGCGTTTTCCAAGATATGCGGTCCCCCCCCCCCCAAAAAAAAAAAAAATCCCCCCAATGACACTGAATCCGATCAGAATCTAAAACATGAGATCTGAGTTACGAGGTTTTTCTAAATATGAAATTCAAGATCTGATCACTCCTTCGTAAGTTAAAAATACCTCATTTTTTCTAATTTTTCAGAATTAGCCCTCCCACCAACTCCCCAAAAAAGAGTGAATCCGTTTTGGTTATGTCAATTACGTATCTAGGACTTGTGCTTATTTTTCCCACTAAGTTTCATCCCGATCCCTCTATTCTAAGCATTTCCCAAAATTTTAGGTTTCCCTCTCCAACTCCCCTCAATGTCACCTGATCCAGACGGTATTTAAGATAAGAGCTCTGAGACATGATATTCTTCTAAACATTAAATTTAATTAAGATCCGATCACCCGTTCGTAAAAATAGCTTCATTTTTTCTAATTTTTCTTAATTAGCCGTCCCCCCACTCCCCCCAGATGGTCGAATCTGGGAAACAACTACATCTAATTTAACTGGTCTGGTCCCTGATACGCCTGCCAAGTTTCATCGTCCTAGCTTATCTGGAAGTGCCTAAACTAGCGAAACTGGGACCGACAGACCAACAGAATTTGCGATCACTATATGTCACTTGGCAAATACCAAGTGCTATACAAGGTAATTTTAGTCTCTGGGGATGGAATATTTGGTTGAAGGTTGGCTTCAGTACGGCTTATTTTTGAAAAGGGTTATTTCCTGGCTTTGGGCAAACCATGGATGGAAGTAGTTATAAGCCCTCCTAAATTGAAGGAAAACTCGACTTTCTTAAAACTTGAAACCCTCTCCCCCTCACCCTATTTGAGATAGGGTTTGTGATATCAGAGCTTAATATGAGCCCTGATCCTAATAATCTTTGGTCTAGCTTTCATTTGGATCCGTTGCTCCATTCGCAAGTTATAATAAATTAAACAAAAAGCTTGACTTTTTTCAGCACTTAAAACCCACTCCCCCTCGTTCTATTTGAGCTAGGGTTTTCATATAAAAACTTGATGCCTGTCATGGTCTTAGGCATCATTGGTTCAATCTTCATTGACATCTGTCATTCCACTCGCAAGTTGAACTTAATTAAATGCCCCACCCCCCTAATTAAGCTAGGGTCTTCATCTCCAAACAATATGCGTCTTATGGTTTTGGCATCTTTGGCTTGGCTTTCATTGAGATCCATTACTTCATTCGCAAGTTAAGCTGAGCCAAACAAAAAACTCGACTTTGTTAGCACTTAAAGCCCCTTTCCCTCACCCCAATTAAGCTTGGGTCTCCATCCCAGAACTCAATGCATATCATACCCTTAGGCATCTTTATTCAATTTTCATCGAAATTCATCTCTCCATTTGCAAGTTACACTGAATTAAATGAAAAACTCATGTTTTTTTTAACACTTAAAGCCCCCTCGCCCTAATTAAGCTCAATTTCTATCCAAATAGTTGAATTTTAACTCAAATCTCACAGGCGGTTCTCTTGCTATACTCGATTGCATAGACGGGCGGATAGACAGGCAGATTTCAAAAACCTATCTTGATGGATATTTTCCACTACCCAAATAGTGATTCGTCTGAATACCTGAATTAGCTGGAATTTGAAAAAGAAGTACATTAACAGTATCTTAAGCAATAAGTATTTCGTAATCTTACTTAAGTATCAAGTAATAAGTACGCCCTAGATTTTTTACTTAAGTACAAGTAATGGAAAATTTTACTTCTATTATAAACATTTATTAACATTTGCAAGTTATACTAAATTAAACAGAAAACTTAATTTTCTTAATTTTCTAAACCTGTTTTTATTGAAGTAGTACTTGAAGTAAAATTACTTCAAGTAAGTGACAGCACTGTTACCCAATATGTTTGTATATGGACTGTTATATTTGAATGGATTCTAGTCTGGGCCTTGTTAAATTGGCGTCTGAGAAATGTTTATTACCTAATGCTTACAATAATTTTATTGTTTTTTGATAAAAGTCCTATTTTTAGGGGATATCCTTTTGAGCAAAAGAAACACTCCGTCATTCAGGCTCTTTGACGCTGAAATCTAAAAAAAAAAAACAACTAAAATCTTGACTGAATGAATTTGGCATCTTTGAGTCTCAATTTATTCTCTATTTTAAAAATTTTTGTAACTTTTTGTTTATTTAATTTTTCAGAACCTGGCATGATCACTTTCAGTGAGCGTTTCATTTTCGTTCAAGAAAACAGCAACTTAATTATAAATGTACACCGAATAAATGGTCATGACGGCGACGTTTCGGTGAGATGCAGGTCGCTGCAGCAGACCGCCGAGTCTGGGACGGATTTTTTGGGTGGTGAACAAATCCTCAGTTTTCATGACCAAGTAGTAAGTTCTTTAATTTTTCTCTATTCTTTTTCTGTTTTTATGTTGTTTTATATTTTATCTTAGGTTTTTTTTTCTTTCTCTGCCTTAAAACTAAGTAAAAATAATGATTGTCACTTTAGTGCATACTAAGAGGCTAAAAAGGGGTCATGCTCTTCGGCTAATATTCTTGTAATAGACTCTTTAGAAAGGGATGTTTCGACTACAAGTTGGACCTCTTTTATTTTTACTTTTTGTTTACTTGTTGTTTACTTGTTTTAGATTTTTACTTGTTACTTGTTTGATGAAAAACCATTTTTCTTCAATTGAACTATATAGTAACAACATTATAAAGTAACTAGTACTAATACCACTACTACTACTACTACTACTACTACTTCCTTTTTTCTTAAACTTAAGCCATTTTTCTTAAATTGAACATTAAACCACCGACGTTTTTTTGAAAATTAATTTAAATACCAGGAACAGAAAAAAAAATTACAAAACAAGACATCATTTACAAGGGCAGGGGAGGGGGCGTGTCTCTCGCTGATTTTTTAGACGATTGGTAGGAAGGCCTTCGAACACGACAACAAGCAAAAGAAAATCTGGTTAAAACTGGAAAAGAGAATCCCGCCCAAGTTATACCTCTCTCTAAAAGGAAAGCTCCTACCCTTCTGCACTAAAGTTCAAATCTTAGGTTTCAGTCTTATTCCCTAAATTTTGCATTGTCTATTGGTATTTTATAATTATTTGTGTATTGTTAGTTTGTGCATTATCTGTGTATTGTTAGTATAATTTAATATTTAACACTGTAATGTTTTGTCCCTAAAGACTTGGAATTAAAACGTGCATTCTGATACTTCAATTTGATGATTTTGTTTGATAGAGAAATTTTTAATTTGATTATACAAGTTAGAATCCCACATACAAAACGTCAGTAAAAGCCAGATTTTGTATTTTTTTGGAAATTAAACTTTCAATATCCAATGGTCAATTCTAGAATGAGCTATCAATAAGAAGTATCTTAAGATTAACTTGAGACTGGTTTTGGTATTTAGATATTTTCTCTCTGTCTTATAAAACATCCATTTCACAGCTAAGCTGAGGAGGCTATGAGACGACGAATTCTGACGAATACTTTCCAAAGAGATGCATATTCTAATTCAACGGCTTTTGTGATTCGGTTGTCATTGTTAATTAGTTGGAACACAATTTGTAATTTACCGCAAAGAGTGAGGTATTGGCGAGGGGGCGGACCCCCTCATATTCGTAATAATTTCTATTCGTTTTAGTTTTAATGTTGCTCCTTACATTCAGTTAAAAAGATGATTTTTTCTTTATTTAATTACGGTAACAAAACATAGCTGTTAATGCATATGAGTAACCTTGTAAAAAAGGCAGATTATGTAAAACATTACAGGATATTGTGAAAAAGAAAAAAAAAGCTGCTAAAATTACATCTGGAGAAGTAGAAATATTTGTCAAAACAACAGATCAAAGGTGTAACAGGCAAATTATGTGGAAATTACTGGAAAGTAATTCCAGTAATACTGGAATTGCTAGAAAGTAGCATTGGAAAGGAATTTTGTCAAAACGTGATAAAAGTTGTAATACATCTTCTAATCCTTATGAAAGAGGACCTAAAGTGTTGTAATCTACAGTACCACTTTAAATTGAGTTTAATTCCTCGTCTTAATTTCTCGTCTAAATCTCGTAAAATTATTACGTGTATGATTGGCTCACCTCCTCCTAATACCTCGCTCTTTAAGCTAAAGCATTTTTAGTAATTTCAACTATTTATTCTACGGCTTTTGTGATTCAGGGGTCATTCTTAAGAAATTGGGACAAGATTTAAGCTTTAGTGTAAAGAGCGAGGTACTGACGAGGGGGTGAATCCCTTCATATACGTAATAAAAACATGAGAATACAGAAGTACGTTACGTAAGCTAATTTGTAAGTTACGTATATCTTTTACTAATAAATATTCGTAAAAAATTAAAAGTTCTAGTTGTCTCTTTAAGTAACCAAAAACTCAGAGGGCAACTAGGCCTCCTCTCCCACTCCATTTTTCTCAAAATCACTCGATCAAAACTGCGAGAAACCCAGTTAGTCAAAAAAAAATATGCAAATTTCGTTTTAATTATTCATCTGCGGAGAGCCAAAATCAAAACATGTATTAATTCAAAAACTTTCAGAAATTAATTCAAAATTACTTTGTATATGAAAGGGCTGCTTCCTCCGCTCTTTACGCTAAGGTTTTTTACTGTATTAAAAAGTAGAATTAAGAGAAAGAGTCAAACTTTAGCGTAAAGAGCGGAGGAAGCAGCCCTTTCATATACGAAGTAATTTTTGCTCGTTTTAAGTTTTAATGTCGCTCCTTACTTCCCGTTAAAAAAACTTGTTTTTTTTTTATTTAATTACATACAGTAATGGTTATTGGGAAGTACACAGACGTTTTCAGGGGGATTTGTTTTGGTTTGGGGGTGGGGTTGTGGTTATTGGGCTATGTGGGAGGATCTTCCCTTGGAGGAATATGTCTTGGGGGAAGAGAAACTCCATGAAAAGGGCGCAGGATTTTCTAGTATTACTGTAAAAAAAACAATAAAAAAATAAACATGAAAAAGTTTTTTCAATTGAAAGTAAGGAGTAGAATTAAAACTTAAAACGAACAGATATTATTACGCATATGAGGGATTCTAAAAATACTTTAGCATAAAGAGCGAGGTATTTAGGAGGAGATAAATACTTCGCTCTTTATACTAAAGTATTTTTAGTAATTTGAACTATTTATTCTACGGCCTGATTCAGGGGTCATTCTTAAAGAATTGGGACACAACTTAAGATTTAGTGTAAAGAGCGAGGTATTAACGAGGGAACAAACCCCCTCATATACATAATAAATATATAAGAATATAAAAGTTTGTTAAGTAAGTTAATACTTAAGTTACGTATATTTTTTACTAATAAAAACGTTCCTTAAAAATTAACAGTTCTAGTTGCCTTTTTAAGTAACCAAAAATTGAAGGGCAGCTAGGCCTCCTTCCTCAACCCTTATTTCTCAAAATCGTCTGATCAAAACTAAGAGAAAGCCATTTAGCCAAAAAACAGAATTAATATGCAAATTTTATTTTAATCAGTTATGAGCAGAGAGCCAAAATCAAACATGCATTAATTCAAAAACGTTCAGAAATTAAATAAAAAAAACTAGTTTTTTTAACTGAAAGTAAGGAGCGACATTAAAACTTAAGACGAATAGAAGTTACTCCGTATATGAAATGGGTTGTCCCCTCCGCAATCCCTCGCTCTTTACGCTAAAGTTTGACTCTTTGCCACAATTCTACTTTTTAAAACAATTAAAAACTTTAGCGTAAAGAGCGAGGGATTGCGGAGGGGACAACCCATTTCATATACGGAGTAATTTCTGTTCGTTTTAAGTTTTAATGTCGCTCCTTACTTTCAGTTAAAAAAACTAGTTTGTTTTTTATTTAATCTAACATTAAGCACCAGTGTTTTCTACTGGTTTACATGCAAAATTACAACTATGGTTTGAAATTCACATTAGCAGCATTGATGCGTTTACAAAAAGATGATGTTGTAGATGGTGCATGGGTAAATGGTTCTCTTTAGACAAAATCAGACTCAAATCATACTTAAATTATCTGAGAAGGTGCTGCTCTTACAATTTAAATAGAAAAAGTTGAAAATGATAATACATAGTGAATAAAATCCTTTTTTTAGATTTATAGATGATGAAATGTATGATTTATTAGCGAGTAAGGGCATATATCAATACGGGTACTACAACTCCGCCTCGAGGCTACGTGAGGAATAATTATGGTCCATCGAAGCGTTTAATGAATCACGTTAAGATCGTCAATGCACCACTGCCGACTTTGAGTTTGCTAAAAAAAAATCAAGTACTAAAAAAAAGTCCTGGCAAGTGATGTATTGAAGTTGTTGGATATTGTCTGTAAAAACAATGATAAACTTTACCAGGAACTTTGGTTTGATTTCGGTTATTATTTTTCCATTCCTCACCTGGTGATGGATTTAATTCTTAAAATCATCCAAGAAAAATAGATCTAATTACTGACGTGGAACAGAATTTATTTGTTGAGAGAATACTGAGGGAAGGGTATGCTTTTCACGCGGATTGTATCCTGGAAATTGACCCAACTTGACAAAGCACCGGTGAAAAGTCGAATGAAGTTTTTCAGGATATGAACTCCCTTTATCCGTTGGCAGTGTCTCACTACTCTTTAATGTATTGGAATTATAAACGGCTGGACAATCATTGTGACCCAAACTTCCCTGACACTGGCACTGTTGAGGAGAATGGACCACAAGGATGGTTTTTTTAAATTAAGGGTGAAAAACCAATGGAACTTCATGACTAGGTGAAGGATTTTGTTTTCCAGTGCATAAGCAGACCGGTGAATAGTAATTCATAGAGTCCCTATAATATTTATTTGATAGAGGATGGGGTTATGCACTGGACACATTCAAAACAAAAGCTTAATGCCGACATTAATCCGACGATGAAATATTGTTGTGCATCAGGTTCTTTTGCGGTGGATGCTGGCCAACGGTTTCAAGGTCACAAAGATTCATAGAGCTCTCCAGTTAAATCAAAAGCCGTTTATGAAGACATTCATTGACGCTTTGTCAGTAAACGCTCTGAGGCAAAAATGAAGGTTGAAAAAGAAATCTTTAAGCTTAATTTAAATTCACTCTTCGGTAAGCTATGCAAGAGCTTGTGCCATAGGAGTCGGTGTGACGATGTAACCGACCCAAGAGAATGTGCCCGAATCATTGCCGACCCGAATTTTACATCGTTTATGATCATAGAATCAAATATTGTCCTTTTGCACAGAAAAAAATAAGCACAATTGTAAATGAAAATATTGGCACAAGTAGTGCAATTTTAAAATTTTAAATACTCATATTGGAATGTTATTACAGTGTGTGAAAGTTCCAGTAATTTGATGAGGGACAGTTTCAAGTCTAT
This sequence comes from Artemia franciscana, assembly GCF_032884065.1. Lineage (NCBI taxonomy): Eukaryota > Metazoa > Arthropoda > Branchiopoda > Anostraca > Artemiidae > Artemia > Artemia franciscana. The sequence goes on from NC_088876.1 coordinate 16,234,316, forward strand.
TATGGGGACACAGATTCACTATTGTTAAAATTTAAAACAGAAAATTTATTAGACGATTTAGAAGATGGTGAGCACATTTGCTCTTGAATGGACTGCACCTACTGGGACGAGTCCATTTATCCAGGGCTACTGAAGTGCCTAGCCCTAAATAAGCCAGATAATCGATGAACTCGGGTGAATATCCATTCACCATATTACCATACAAAGAACATGGTAGCATGAATGATTTGTATCGTGCAATCAGAAGAAGAATCTCCAGTCGTAAAAATGGCACCTTTCAATTTAACTATTCAATGGAAAAGGGCGAAATCTAAATTAATTCTATCGTTGAAAATGAGAAGGTTTTTCTCAATTATAATCTGAGAGATGTTTTTGGTTTAAACAAAACATAATCAATGGCATAAATGCTGGATGTACCAGTCTCATGGAATGTATTATTTTTTAAGACTATCCACCCGGCTGCTCATCACACAATTGTACTTTTCTTTCTGCATTATTTGTTGAGACATCGAGAATCGGTATTACCAATGTCCCCCTCTTGTATGTTCTTGGACGAAAAACCAGTCATGAACACATTCACCACTACAATATAAAGTACCTTCAATATAGTCCAGTAAACACTTCGTATTTGGAACTCAGTCAGTTAACATTTAGAAGTGAATTGTGCAATCCTCTAGTAACAACAAAAGGTTTGGCTGTGATTGTATGTTATTTTCGACCCATTCAGTTAGATAGCTAATAGAGAAAATACTTTTGTTTTTCCTGATTTTGATTGCTATGTTGCAACTCTTAGACCATGACAATAGGGTCATGGATTAAACTATTACGGGGATTTTTTGTCAATATCCAGCTACGGTGTAGGCAATTGGTTTGCTAAGGTGTTTTGCTTTGTAAAACACCTTGCTAAAAATATATTGCTCTGGTCGCCACAGATATCTCGTTATCTACACCACATGATCGGAGGTTTGGAAAAGATTTTAAAGAAAGTGTTTCACAAGATCTCAGGTCCAGTGAACGATCCCTTGGCAACAATTGAAATCACGACAAGGCCGAAAGGGTTTAAAGAGGACAAGAAACACCTCATCACTCATCAGTCTCAACTCAGGTTGGAAGTGAAAAACATCGCTCTTGTCCATGAAGAAAATGAAACTGAGAGTAAAAATTGTTAGATCAAAAAATGATTTCTTTTCTTAAAAATGCTTATCTACCACATAAAACATCTTATCCTTCAGTCACCACATATCTAAGTCTTTTCAATGCAGAAAATATTGATGTGAATGTAAAACATGGTTACTATGAGCTATTTCATGCGCAACAACCACTCTCTGAAAAGATTCATTTTCAAATTTATTCCAGTGATGATTATTTCATAGGTTTGACTTCCAAATTTATAGATTTGCATGTGATTGTTAAAAAATCCGACAGTGAAAAACCAAGTGCAGCCTAGGGGTTATCCTACCAAAATTGTGTAGCACACAATTTGTTTAGACAAATAAGTGTCTAAATAAATGGAACGTTGGAGAACAGAAGCAACTGTCTTTCAAACTATGCAAGTTATATACAATTTATGTTGATGAATCCAATGTCCTATAAGCTATTGAGAGGTTTAGCTATTGAATATGAAGAAAAAACCGACACTGATACTAGCAATATACTTAAAGATGTGACAACTAAAGATTTACACTTGGTCAGGAAAATTAATCATGAAATATTTAACATACCTCAATGGTTGCTTCCCAATGTTAAGATTAATATAAAGCATTAAGGTTGGTAATACCCCCTTCAATTTTATTTTACGTAAAATAGTTGCCACTGCACCAGATATAACAGCTTCTCTCACCTTGGCAATACTTCATGCACGAAAACAACAGGTTATGAAATCTGTTGCTTTTGCAATTGGAACAATAAGAACTAGGGGAAACAATATTAAACTGCTCGTTCCAAATACAATCACAAATCAACTACATATTGCTAGGGGTTCACGCACTTACACTGATTTTTTCATTTATCAATGGCGAAATTGCTTCAAAACTCGCTTTGGCCTTTGTAAAAAGTGCTGGTGCCATAGGATCTTGGACAAATCCTCCATGTAAAGTAAATGGAATGTAAAAGTAAATGAAATTCCGCTCTGCAATTTATCTTTGATAAATCCTATAGAACCCTATATGAATTGACAATTCAGTCCCTAGATCAAAATCCACAACTCTTTGAAAATAGTACAACTGATGAAATGCTACAAAAACTCATGGTGTTATTGTTATGGATTTGCTCAAGATACGTTTTTTGTTCAAATGGACACAGTACGCTTAGAGAGTACCTTTGCCGAACCTTTGGAGGAGAGTATAACATTAATCTCGCTAAATCAGTTTGATATCTATTGGGAAATTAACCCTGATGGTAGTGTTCTATTAGACTTGGCACCGTAAACAAAAATTAAATATTCAATCTATTCAATTTGGATCCAAACATGTCCAAATACAAATCCTATTGAATACCTTCGGATTTCCTCGACCATATTCATAGTGTTAACAAGACTCTTATCATTTTTAATAGTAGTCTATCAGCTATAAAGAGAGAACGTTGGCTATACATCTTTCAAACAGCGAAGAATATTGAATTTTTCGATACTCTTGGCCTACCGTTTGCATTCTACACGCCTCACATCAAAAAATTTCTTGATCAAAGTGGACAACGTATTATTCAAAGTCGAGTAACAGTGCAAGATTTATCAACCGAAAGCTGTGGTTTTCATGTGCTATTTTTTTTTCGATGTCACGGATATACTTACAGTGAAATTCTCAGCATTTATGTAAACAATCCTCGATCAAACGATATTCGAGCTGTGGATTGTAATATCCACAACTCTTGCAGTGGATTGTAACATCACTCTTTCTGTAATCAATTTGTACATGTTCATTTTTAGCGAGATGGGTCAAAAGTCTTTTACTTTGCTCACGATACGAATGAATCGTTGGGTTGACAACACATGATAACACTTTAGATAAATCTTCTTCCTGTTTTGGGGGTGTTAGTTGGCGGTGAATTTGGAGGTTGATCAATGACATTTACTTTGAATTGTCTTTAATTGTAGGGTTTATGATTGTCGAAACGTCGAAGGGCACTTTGAAGCATAATAGATTTATATAATAATAATATAATAATATATATATATATATATATATATATATATATATATATATATATATATATATATATACATATATATACATATATATATATATATATATATATATATATATATATATATATATATATATATATATATATATATATATATATATATATATATATATATATATATATGCATATACATATATATATATATATATATATATATATGCATATACATATATATATATATATATATATATATATATATATATATATATATATATATATATATATATATATATATATATATATATATATATATATATATATATAATAGATATATATATATACGTATATATGTATACATATACATACATATACATATATATATATATATATATATATATATATATATATATATATATATATATATATATATATATATATATATATATATATATATTACACAGTATATACTACAACAGTTTGGTTACTCAATAGTAACCAAAACTCTAAAAAAACGGAATTTTTATAACAATAGTTACATCAAAAGAATTGTATTTTAATGCTGATTTTATATATACAAGTTTTTGAAACTAGTTTATTGAAACTCCCAGCAAATGTTACAAGCCTGAAAAAATTTGCCTCATTTTAGAAAATAGGGGGAAACACCCCTTAAAAGTAATAAAATCTTAACTAAAATCACACAATCACATTCAGCGCATCAGAGAACCGTACAGTAGAAGTTTCAAGCTTCTATCTACAAAAATGTGGAATTTTTTATTTTTTGCCGCAAGACAGATCACGGATACGTGTTAATTTGTTTTTTGTTTTTTTTTTCCAGGGGTGATCGTATCGACCCAGTGGTTCTAGAATTACATGAGAAGGCTCTTTCTAACGAAAATTGAAAGTTCTAGTGTCATTTTTAAGTGACCAAAAAAATTGGAGGGCACCTAAGCCCCCTCCCACGCTCATGTTTTTTCCAAAGTCACCGGATCAAAATTCTGAGATAGCCATTTTATTCAGCATAGCCGAAAAACCTAATAACTATGTCTTTGCGGACGACTTACACTCCCAAGGTCCTCGTGGGCGGGGCTGCAAGTTACAAACCTTGACCAGTGTTTACATATAGTAATGGTTATTGGGAATTGTACAAACGATTTCAGGGGAATTTTTTTCGCTCGGGAAGGAGTTTAGGGGAGGAGATTATGTGGGGGAACTTTCCATGGAGGAATTTGTCATGGGGAAAGAAAATTTCTTTGAAGAGGGCGCAGGATTTTTTTGCATTTTTATAAAAGAACAATGAAAAAATAAATATGAAAAAGTTTTTTCAACTGAAAGTAAGGAACAGCATTAAAACTCAAAACGAACAGAAATTATTACGCATATGAGGGGTTTACCTCCTCTTAATACCTCGCTCTTTACGCTAAATTGATTTTATTAATTTCAACTATTTATTCTACGGCCTTTGTGCTTCAGGGGTCATTCTTAAGGAATTGGGACAAAATTTAAGCTTTAGTGTAAAGAGCGAGGTATTGACGAGGGGGGGCCCCCTCATATACGTGATGAAAACATACGAATATAGAAGTTCGTTACGTAAGTTAATTTGTAAGTTACGTATATTTTTACTAATAAAAACATTCGTAAAAAATTTAAAGTTTTAGTTGCCTTTTAAATAATCAAAAAATTGGACGGTAACTAGGTCTATTCCCTCGCTCCGAAATTAAATTTAAAAAAAAAACAAGTTTTTTCAACTGAAAGTAAAGAGCGATATTAAGACTTAAAACGAACAGAAATTACTCTGTGAGTGATGAGAGGCTGATATGATATGAAAGAGACTGTTCCCTCCTCAACGCCTCACTCTTTACGCTAAAGTTTTTTATTGCTTTAAAAAGAAGAGTCTACAGAAAGAGTCAAACTTTAGCGCATAGAGCGAGGCATTGAGGGGGGAACAGCCCCTTTCATATACGGAGTAATTTCTGTTCGTTTTAAGTTTTAATATCACTCCTTACTTTCAGTTAATTTTTTTTTATTTGATATATATAAATATATATATATATATATATATACATATATATATATATATATATATATATATATATATATATATATATATATATATATATATATATATATATATATATATATATATATATATATATATATATATATATATATATATATATATATATATATATATATATTACTTGGTTGTTTTACATTTGCTGTTTTTTTTTTCTTTCATAGGCATGTATTTTGGGGGTGATACCTGACACGGGGATGCCATGTATATTCTGTGGTAACCACAACACTGTGCTGGGTAGAGAATTTAAAGTGGCGAAACCCTATATAGGCCAGTGTATTCTCCTGATGAGCCCTTGTGTTGGGTTGTTGCCTCTGAATTATTTGTCTATATTATTTTTTCTATTGTTTGGTAAATGACCACTTATACTTATTGACGACATGACTGCCTGTCCATGGATTATTCTTTATGGTTGATTTTGTATGGCTATGCTGTTTGACCTATGAGATTGTATGGATGAGTAGGGTTAAGGCCTCATTCAAGTGCTGGTCTATATTAATCACTAATTTAGGAAAACAGTCTTCCTTTTCTCCTTCTTTCTCTCTCTTTTTTTATTTTTTATTTATTTTTTTTTTTTTTTTTTTGTGTTTGTGCTGTTGCATTGGTGATTTCTCTTTTCATGATATATATATATATATATATATATATATATATATATATATATATATATATATATATATATATATATATATATATATATACATATATATAAATATATTAACGTGAATGTTAAACTAATAGAAAAGACGTTATAGGCATCCAGGTTATCAAAACGGTATGCCTGCAATATCTCAAGAACAGTTAGGCTAAGGGAAAGATGAGACTTTTATGAAGTGCTTATTGGGATGTTCAACTAAATCAAAAGGCATCATATGTATCCAGGTGTTCAAAATGTTGTATCTACAAAGTCCCTGTTTGGGGACATGTCTCTCTTTCTAAATCATGTTCGCTTTTTATTATAATAAAAATATAGGTAACTTTATAGCAAAGGAAGCTTGTATACTAGCAATTACCATAACAACCAAGTTCATTTCTTGCGTGTAATAGTTGCAAAAATCCTTCTATTTAGAGATTCGGTTTTTATCTAAAATAATGGTTATTTGCTTGCGTATCACTATTGGCATCTTTTGGTAAAGTTTGTGGTTTTAAAACACCTAGCAAGGGAATTCAACATTTGCTAGAGCAAGGTTTCGCATTATAAGGTCCAGTCCAATCCTGTTTAAGATGTGTCTCAAATTCTTTAACTGCATTAGCGTCGTTGGACTGTTCAGGAATCTACTTATTGAATTTTGTGTTTTTTAAATTTTGGAAATGTTTAAATTAGCAAGGTTTGTACCTGGAAAAGTCGCACAAAATTGTCTAATGGACAATATTGACCTGGACCAGCAAGGTTTGGACCTGGACCGTGAAAATTTTGGACCTGGTTAAATAGAAATGTCTCTCGTCTAACACATTATCTGCAACATCTAAAAGTTTTCAACGTTTTTAGTCTTTAAGTTCAAAAGTTTTTAATCCTTTTCTGGCGACTTCTTCAATCGCCAATTGTGGTCAAGCAACCGACGAATGTTTTGCTGATTAATGTTCTGGATAAAAATGACCAACCATTGAAATCAAGCTTCTTTGTTAAATCAAGCAGAACTATTATGGCAAAATTAAGGCAGACTATTATGGCGAAAACTTCTTTTGTACTTACAATATTAGAATTGAGAAAAATACACTTACATTGGCGTAAAAAATTTGTTATATTTATACATGAAAAGTTACACTAAAATTTGACTCTTTGCCACAATTCTGCTTTTTAAAACAATTAAAAGCTTTAGCGTAAAGAGCGAAGGATTCCGGGGGGGACAACCCATTTCATATACTGAATAATTTCTGTTCGTTTTAAGTTTTAATGTCGCTCCTTACTTTCAGTTAAAAAAAACTAGTTTTTTTTTATGTAATTTCAAGGTAAAACACCAATAGAGAACGGACTTTGATTTAGGTCGTGGAGGTTGGGTGACAATGGTGCAACAAAAAGCCGAGGCATCCCAAACCATGTATAGTTGAATTGTGATGTACGCGATTTTTTAAATATGTTTAACAAAAATAAATTTCAGTGTCGAATTTGGAGTCCGCTTAGCTCTTTTCTATATATATATATATATATATATATATATATATATATATATATATATATATATATATATATATATATATACATATATATATATATATATATATATATATATATATATATATATATATATATATATATATATATATATATATATATATATATATATATATTATTTATTTATTTGTTGTTTCATTGATTTGTAGCTTGAAACGTGAAAATTTCGTTGAAAAACAGAAATATAATAGATTATTGTAAATAATAAGAGACCTTGCTGATGTTATTTAAAATGTGGCATATTTTCTCGGTGATAAAATTCTTACAGCAAGCTCTTTTTTCAAGGTGAAAGACGAATACAGCACGGACATTGATTTAGGCCGTGGAGGCTGGGGGAAAATGGTACAACAAAAAGCCGAAACATCCTAAGCCAAGTATAGTTGAGTTATCTTGTATGCGTCTTTTATATATATTTTTGACAGAAATAAATTTCAGTTGTTCAATTAAGATACTCTTTGGTCCATTCTACTAAGATTATATATTAATATATATATATATATATATATATATATATATATATATATATATATATATATATATATATATATATATATATATATATATATATATATATATATATATATATATATATATATATATATATATATATATATATATATATATATATATATATATATATATATATATATATATATATATATATATATATATATATATATATATATATATATATATATATATATATATATATATATATATATATATATATATATATATATATATATATATATATATATATATATATATATATATATATATATATATATATATATATATATATATATATATATATATATATATATATATATATATATATATATATATATATATATATATATATATATATATATATATATATATATATATATATATATATATATATATATATATATATATATATATATATATATATATATATATATATATATATATATATATATATATATATATATATATATATATATATATATATATATATATATATATATATATATATATATATATATATATATATATATATATATATATATATATATATATATATATATATATATATATATATATATATATATATATATATATATATATATATATATATATATATATATATATATATATATATATATATAATAAGAGTCCGAAGGTAATAGGCCTGCAATTGCTTTTGCGGGACGTCGACTTTTGATGGTAGAAGAGTCTTGCTACGTAGGGAAAATTATGTAATGACCGAGACGGGTCAAGGATTTCATAAGCATTTTCTGCAGACCTTAGAAGATTTCCGTCATGCAATAGTGGGACCCATTGCTTTTTCTGGAGCCATGAAAGTTTCACATGCCTCCATTTCTGCTAAAAGATCAGCTCTATGACGGACGAAACAAGAGGGGCACAAGCTCACTTTGGCTCTTAAGTCAAATAAATCGAAAATCCTTCCGTGATTCTACATAAAAAAGGTGGAATAAGCCCACATCGATGAATAAACGGGTTGATGAAGGGGGGGGGGGCTGTATAATGAAGGGTCTGTTGGTCTACTTTTACACCTTGAACTTTTCTTCGCAGTGAATAAAGTCTCGGCTAGTTGTTCCAGTCCTCACCTTTTTTTTTCAGTGTGTCAAAAAGGTGCAATAAGTTCAAATGAAAGAATGAGAGGTGAAATGAAGGTGGGCTGGGTGACGGAGGGGTCGTGGGACTTTCACACCTTAGAGTCTCAGCTAGGTTTTTGCAGAGTCGTTACCTGTTTTTTTTTCTCACTGTATACCACAACAAAGAAGTTGTCACTCGCTCAAAATTTTTAATACGGTGTATCTCATTGATGAGTTTTTGAATATTTTATAGAAAAACCGATACAATTTACGTCTACCAAGTCTTCAAGTAGTCAGCGTGACAATGCAAAATTAATCTTTATATTGTGGGCCAAGTTTCTAATATTACTCTTTCTCCTTTCCCTTTTTAGAAGACAAAAAAAAGCTTACAAAACAAACCAAATGCAGGTCAACTAGCATAGTCGATGCAACTTCGTTGATGCAGCAATATCGATTCAGTATCATTTGTCTTTAGTTTTATCATACAGAATGGATGATCATAGACTGTTGGGATAGTGCTCAGTCGGTAGTGGCGATATTTCGTCAGAATCCTGGGGGGGGGGGGCAAATTGGAGCTAATTTTACCAAACCAAGTGAAAATGACAGTAAAAAACTAAAAACCAAGCCATTTGGTACCATAAAGGTACTATTTAATACTTTAAAAGCACTTTATAGTTCTATATAGGTAAATATGTGCTAAAAAAAAACTTGTCTCTTTCTGTTGATGCTTGAATTATGCAGGCCTATCTTAGTTTAGACAAGATTTTCGAAGAAACCAAATTTCAGCTGCGAGGATGGGGGGCAAACCAACGTTCGGGAGAGTCAGTTGCCCCCCCCCCTGCCACATAACAAATTATGCCCCTGTTATTCGGTCACAAATTAAAAATATAGGGGAACATGTTTCATCTTCACTTCCAGACAAATAAAATCTTTCGACAGTCTAAATTCCATTCTATAATTTACGCTTATATTTGAAACAGCTGATTAATTGAATTTTTGTATTCACTTCAAACATGAACAACCCAGCTCCAAATCATTGCTTAAGAAATAAGGAAGAGATTTTTTTATTCATAAAATTCTCCAATAAGTTTATATGAAATGGTGCAACACTTTTAAAGTGCCCACACTTTTAGCTATATTAATCTGACATTACTGAAAATGTTACTCAAAAGAAAAAGAAAGTCAAAGAATCAAGGTAGATGGGAACCGCTACCAAGGATCCAACGGCATCCTAGATCTTAATGGTAGAGATAGGGGTAGTTATAGGTCTTCATGATGGCAAATCGCAAGACCCCCCTAATAGAACTATACAAGCAGAAAATATACCATTGAAAAGAGCCATAGAAAGAGAAGACAAATTCTCAATTTTAATTCTCAAAAAGGATTATAGGGAAAGATTATCAGTGAAATGCAAGGGGGATGTCGCAAGGGGTGCTTAACAATTGACCGAGTTTTCTTACTCCAAGATCTTATGGGGAAATATTGTAGGGGAAAGGGTAAGCTCAATGTCACTTTTCTCGACATTGAGAAACCATTTGATAGCATTTATAGGCCCATTTTGTTTTTATACCTAGTTAAGATGCGGCTACCTAGGCCATTTGTCAAATTATTAATTAGCATATATTGGATTATTTTATCCTTAGCTATCATTTCTAAACAAGGAATACCTAGGCTTTTCAGAACCTTTGAAGGAGTCCGTCAAGGAGGCAAACTGTCACCGAAGCTCTTCACTTTATACATTAATGATTTGGTAGAGTACCTTGGACATTAATGGGCCCCGGCTGTCTCACTTGCGAATACTCAATTTTCTTCCTTACTGTTCGATGACGACACGGCTTTGGTGGCTAAGTCCACCGAGGATCTTCAAACTCTCCTGGTTTTAGCTGACGTTTACTAAGAAACAAAGAAATTGATCCTAAATGTACCCAAGACCGAGATTGTCATCTTTTATGGCAGTAAACCCAACGGACAACAGGATTTTTCGTTTACTTATAAAGGTGAGTCAATAAAGAGAGCCCCAGATATAAATATTTGGGATATGTGCTTGCACCAAATAGGAATTGGACCGAGCACATGAAGTTGGTGATTTCTCGGGGAAAAGCAGCCGCATGTAATCCACTCCAGCAAAAACACAACGGGCATTAAGAATATGAAGATGCACAAGCACCTCTTCATAACTAAGGTTCTAAATGTTGCCCATTATGGCTTCGACTTGTGGGGGGCCACTCTACTGTTGTCTTTGACCTGAATAATATTTTTAGTAGTTTGGTTCTTTGATGTGACCTGGGTTTACCGAATTTGCGTTATAAGAGGATTATACAGATGATAAATTTTTGTAACAGGTATTACATTTGCCAGATAGCCGTCTAGTGAAGGCGGCTTATAACGAGATGTTGAAAAATCCTAGAAAGGCAACATGGCCAAAACTGGTTAAAGTCCTGCTGGATAAAGCTGGTTCTCATGGGGGTGGAATGAAGGCCAGGATCCCAAATGCAAACCTGATGATTTCCTTAAATTGCAAGATTCATGGATTAGGGACCAGGTAGTTCAGGTTTGGCTTATTGATGTTTGAAAATCAGTTCCTCTAAGGTTTTATAAGCAGATTAAAGTAGTGTATGGATAGGAGTTTTACTGGAGACTAAACCTATCGCGGAGAGCGTTGAAATGTTGACTGCAGGTGCAAGCAAATTGTGTGCCATTGCGTAGACGACACGGAATTTTACGATATTGATTGCCCGGGTGTTAAGTGTGCCTGCCCCCTTTGTGGAGAGTATGAAGATAACCTGGAGCATTTTATGGGTAATTTCAAAAGTTTGAAGAATTTAAGGAATAGTTTTTTTGGGGATGCATCAAGAATCCCAGGTATCTTGGAGACCTCTTCAATGGATATATATATATATATATATATATATATATATATATATATATATATATATATATATATATATATATATATATATATATATCTTCTATATATATAAAAATAAGTTGTCTGTCTGTCTGTCTGTGGATCAGGTGACGTCATGTTTCTGTGTTGACTGACGTCATGAAATTAGTTGTCGTCATTTTTGCTTTGACGGTGACGTCATTCAAGATATTTAAGACATATGTTCACGTAGAAATCTATTAATGTTTAAGTTTACAATGACTGATGAACTTACCATGGCAAAAGCCGATGAAGATGCTCAAAGAGTCTATGCCAAAAAACTTGCTGCTGATAGAGAAAGTCAGAAAAGAAAGCGTGCCGAGGAATCAAAAGAACAGCAAGGAAACAGGCTTGAGGCTGATAGAGAAAAAAAGAACAGAAAGCGTGCCGAGGAATCAAAAGAACAGCAAGGAAACAGGCTTGAGGCTGATAGAGAAAGAAAGAACAGAAAGCGTGCCGAGGAATCAAAAGAACAGCAAGGAAACAGGCTTGAGGCTGATAGAGAAAAAAAGAACAGAAAGCGTGCCGAGGAACTACCAGAGCAACGCGGATGCAGACTTGCTGCTAAAAGAGAAAGTGAAAAAAGAAGGCGTGCCGAGGAATTACAAGAACAGCAAGAAATCAAGCTTGCTGCTGATAGAGAAAGTAAGAAAAGAAAGCGTGCCGAGGAATCACAAGAACAGCAAGAAATCAGGCTTGCTGCTGATAGAGAAAGTAAGAAAAGAAAGCGTGCCGAGGAATCAGAGCAACCTGAAAGTTATCGCCTGGCATTCAGGTACAACCCAGTCGATGATTATAGCTTGAGTAGATGTGTTCAAATCGGGACAATGTCTAAAATTTGTCCCTATTGCAAGGCCTTGAAATTCAATGGTGAAACAATGGGAATGTGTTGCGCCTCAGGAAAAGTTAAACTTCCTCTATTGGCTGCACCACCAGAGCCATTGAAGACGAATGAATGCTTGCCCGAAAAATTCTAATTTATGGGCACACGTAAAAATATTAAAATTAACTACAAATATGCGTGTCCGATTGCAAAACGATGACTCTGGTCAAACATTTTCAGATCAATTGCTGACAATTGGAAACGGAAAGCTCCCAGTAGACTCAATTTCAGGACGTATACAACTACCTGCTGATTTCTGTAATTTAGTGACGTCCAAAAATGAATTGATTGAAAAAGTATTTCCGAATATTGTAAAAAATTATAAAAATAATAAATGGCTAAGTGAAAGAGCGATTCTCGCACCCAAAAATATAGACGTCCACGAAATCAACAATATTGTTTTGACCAAGATTCGAGACCAGGCAGTCCTTTACAAGTCAGTCGACACAGTTTTGGAACCAAATGAAGCGGTTAATTATCCATCTGAATTTTTAAATTCCATAGATCTTTCAGGGTTTCCACCACACGTGCTACAACTAAAAATAGGCGTACCAATAATACTTTTAAGAAATATAAACCCACCAAAGCTTTGCAATGGCACTCGACTTGCCGTAAAAAAAAACAATGGAAAACCTAATAGAGGCCACAATCTTGACAGGGCCTTTCGAGGATGAGGCTGTTCTTATTCCTCGCATTCCCATGATTCCAACGGATCTGCCTTTTCAATTTAAAAGATTGAAATTCCCAATTCGATTAGCATTTGCAATCACCATTAACAAAGCTCAAGGTCAATCATTAGAAAAATGTGGTATAGATCTTAATACTGATTGTTTTTCCCATGGACAATTGTACGCTGCATGTTCGAGGGTCGGTAAACCTGACAATCTATTTATATGCAGCGACAATTGGACAGCGAAGAATGTTGTATATTCGCAAGTTTTACGCAGTTAATTTGTATTGTATCTATCTATCTATCTATCTATATAAAAACGAGTTGTGTGTATGCATGTTTGTTTGTTTGTAAAAAGAGCGTTTGCATATGATGTCATTATTAGTACATACGGCTTTGTATATGCAGAGACAATGGGAAAGCCGAGAATGTTGTATATTCGCAATTCTTACGTAGTTTAACTCCTGCAGACGAAATGAATGCTTGCCTAAAAAATTCTAATTTATGGGCACACGTAAAAATATTAAAATTAACTACAAATATGCGTGTCCGATTGCAAAACGATGACTCTGGTCAAACAGTAGACTCAATTTCAGGACGTATACAACTACCTGCTGATTTCTGTAATTTAGTGGCGTCCAAAAATGAATTGATTGAAAAAGTATTTCCGAATATTCTAAAAAATTATAAAAATAATAAATGGCTAAGTGAAAGAGCGATTCTCGCACCCAAAAATATAGACGTCCACGAAATCAACAATATTGTTTTGACCAAGATTCGAGACCAGGCAGTCCTTTACAAGTCAGTCGACACAGTTTTGGAACCAAATGAAGCGGTTAATTATCCATCTGAATTTTTAAATTCCATAGATCCTTCAGGGTTTCCACCACACGTGCTACAACTAAAAATAGGCGTACCAATAATACTTTTGAGAAATATCAACCCACCAAAGCTTTGCAATGGCACGCGACTTGCCGTAAAAAAAAACAATGGAAAACCTAATAGAGGCCACAATCTTGACAGGGCCTTATGAGGGTGAGGCTGTTCTTATTCCTCGCATTCCCATGATTCCAACGGATCTGCTTTTTCAATTTAAAAGATTGCAATTCCCAATTCGATTAGTATTTGCAATCACCATTAACAAAGCTCAAGGTCAATCATTAGAAAAATGTGGTATAGATCTTAATACTGATTGTTTTTCCCATGGACAATTGTACGTTGCATGTTCGAGGGTCGGTAAACCTGACAATGTATTTATATGCAGCGACAATTGGACAGCGAAGAATGTTGTATATTCGCAAGTTTTACGCAGTTAATTTGTATTGTATCTATCTATCTATCTATCTATATAAAAACGAGTTGTGTGGATGCATGTTTGTTTGTTTGTAAAAAGAGCGTTTGCATATGACGTCATTATTAGTACATACGGCTTTGTATATGCACAGACAATGGAAAAGCCAAGAATGTTGTTTATTCGCAATTTTTACGTAGTTTGAAACACATATATAAATCTATCTATATTCACAGGTGGGACACAGGGACACAACTACAATGGCGCATAACTAATATGGCGCGTAACGACTTACGCGCGCGGGGGGGCTTGGGGGGGCGCGAAGCGCCCCACCAACTAGGTGTTGGGGTGGCGCGAAGCGCCATCCCAACAGCTAGTATATATATACATATATATATATATAGTTAATAAATTTACGTCATTACTTTTGCAATTTTATTGCTAAGCTATTGGCGAAAAATCAGTGTTTCTCACAAGAAATATACCTTCGTAATTTTTATTTCTTAGGCTTCCATCCTTTAGGAGATTTACATTAAGAAATATCGGTTTTAACGTATTCTTTTCACATTGTTTTAACAATGAAAAATAAATAAATCAAACCCAAAACTAACAAAAATTGACACCCCTCATGCCAAGTAAAAACTAGATCATAATTTGTATTTCACTAAATTCAAAGTAGATTTTAAACGTTTGCACTTAGTTAACTTTAAAAAATAAAATATTATTAAGACATTGAGGAACATATGTCAGTATATGAATATTAAACTGACAATCCATCTTCATTTATTTTATTTTTTAGGTTCAAATTACGTTCTGGTCTTCAGACGGTGTGTGGGTTTTCGGCCCTACTCAGGTTAATTCCTGTTCGTTTTGAGTTTGGCTCACTTATTTTTTGTAATTTCTGTTTGATTTGGGTTTCATTAATTTATTGATGAATGATAATGAATTACCTTTCCTGATAAAGTTTTCTCTTAAAATTCTGCTGCTCTCAGTCATGCTGGTATTGATCGTGATCGTATTAGCACTGATCACACTGGTGAGCCAATCTTAAGAGTCAATAGCCAATTCTATCCAATCAAATAAGTTTTGTGAATGCAATCTCGAGGGTATAAAGGTACTTTTAGAATTGGGCAAGCAAAGCAGCAACACTTTTCAATGAAAAGGCAACACAAAGGAAAGAAAGATTGCTGCCCCATGACTCATTGTTGAAAAGTATTTCCCTTACTGAAATGAGAAATAACCCTTATTTCTGGTAATAGGAAATAGAAACAAGGAATTAAAGAAATAGAAATAGGAAAAATACGAAGTCGAAGAAGAGATAGAAGTAAGAACATCCAGTTCTGGAAAATGAAAAGTACTATACCGTATTACATATTACAATTTCCCTAATCAATATTACGTGCATAAAACCTCAAGAATTGCTCTATCTTTTTTTTTTATCTATTATTACGTTATCTTTTATCGAAGTTTCAATAGTTCTGACGTCTGAAAGAAGTTTTCTATGACCAAAAGAGGAAATGATAAGAGCAGAAACTCCTTTCAATCAGAAAAATAGCCAACGCCATCTAGCTAAAATAAAAATCAACATCATATAAGTTTCAACAAAATAATTATTTAGTAAATGTAGTCTTTTACTTTAATCTTCATCAGAGATGATGGAGGTATTTTTCTAAAAGAAAAAATCTGTGTCACTTTTGTTCTTTAGCAAATATAGTCCTTCCCCAAATTACTTGTTCTACCGCTCCTTTTCCAGATAAAATATTACTCAGAGCCCCCTGCGGATTATTTACTTTCACATTTTAAGACCAAACAAATAGAAAAGAGTATACAATAATGTATCTACCTTTTTCGTAAATCATACTAAAGAAAGGTGTAAAATGGAAAAAATGATGCTACAATTATAACAAATTTTATTATAACAAAGTAACATAATTACATACAATGAAATTTGTAACTATCGACGAAGTGGCAATCGCTATGGTCGGTGATCAGTTTTTACCTCTAAATATTATTCTTCATAAGCGAAACGCTCAGTTGTTAAGAATTGCTGAAACTCATCGATGCTACGATGCCCTACAAGATCCTATTTTTTTTTTTGGGATGGAGCCGACGGCATTGACTTTAATAATAAATTGATAGATCCGTAAATAAATAATGCACACGAAATAAAGTGCAATGAATTATTATTCCTATAGACTAATGATTTGTCCCAATGACGAAAATTATATTTTTAAATGCTATCAATTTTTTCACCCATACATCGTTGATATGTATGCAAAGATTGAATCATAATGTTTGCTATTTATCCTTCTGAATCAGACCAAGCTCCGCTCTGAACAATACATTCATTTGCGAGATGCAGTTGTAAATGACGGTAATACCACTAACGTTGGAAGATTCACGATTTTACCTTCGTCACATGCTGGCGGTCCGCGTCATATGTATGAATATGCTCAAGAAGCTATTGCGTATGTTCGTCTCTATGGTCGTCCAGATTTATTTATTACAGTTACATGTAATCTATCTTGGGGACGAGATACAGCAGCTTTTACTTCAAGGACCATCGGCGGTTCATAGACATGACATTACGGCCCGTGTCTTCCGGCAAAAGTTGGAATCACTGATAAACTACATAGTAAAACTTAAAGTGTTTGGGTCAGTGCGATGCTGGATGTACTCAGTGGAATGGCAAAAACGAGGATTGCCACACGCACATATACTAATCTGGCTACATGATAAAATTACTTCTAATGAAATTGACGATGATCAGGAAATACGTGATTTCATCAGGTATTTCCGCTGAAATACCTGATGAAAATGTCGATAAGGGCTTATATGATATAGTGGTAAAAAATATGATACATGTACCTTGCGGTGCACTGAATGAAAAATCACCATGCATGGCCAAAGGAAGGTGCACAAAGCAATATCCTCGACTTTTAGTACATAACAAAATTACCGGCAATGATGGATACCCACTATATAGAAAAAGATATACTGAAGATGGCGGTAAAACAGCAATAATAAATAAGTATAACGGTACCACCATCGATGCTTTTGGTGAATGTACCCGGTCGCGTTCTTCGCTTTATGTCACTTGGTAATACCAATTGCCATAAAATGTAGAACCCTTCAGTGTTGTGTTTGTTCTTTCACTAACATAGTCCTTCCCAAACTTCTTCTACCACCCTTTTTCATGAAAAAATATCCCAAAGTGCCCCCTGTAGATTATTTACTTTCACATTTTAAGACCAAATAAACAGAAAAGAGTATACAATAATGCATCTACCTTCTTCATAAATCAAACAGTTCGTGTTAACGAACTGTAGTAAGGAGCGACCTGGCTCAATAGTAACCGCCTGCTTTTGGTAAATGTACCGGGTCCGACGTTCTTCGCTTTACGTCACTTGGTAATACCAATTGCCATAAAATGTAGGCCCTTCTGTGTTGTGTTTGTTCTTTAATTAACATAGTCCTTCCCAAACTTCTTCTACCACCATTTTTCATGAAAAAATATCACTCAGTGCCCCCTGTAGATTATTTACTTTCACATTTTAAGACCAAATAAACAGAAAAGAGTATACAATAATGCATCTACCTTCTTCATAAATCAAACAGTTCGTGGTAACGAACTATAGTAAGGAGCGACCCGGCTCAATAGTAAACGAAACTCCAAAAATGGAATTTTGATACCAATAGTTGCATCAAAAGAATCGCATTTTAATGCTGATTTTAAATATATAGAAAATTTGCCTCATTTTAGAAAATAGGGGAAAACAGGCCCTAAAAGTTATAGAATCTTAACGAAAATCACGCCATCAGATTCAGCGTATCAGAGAACCTTATTGTAGAGTTTGCAAGCTCCTATCTACAAAAAGGAATTTCGCATTTTTTGCCAGAAGACAGATCACGGATGCGTGTTTATTTGTTTGTTCATACTAAAGAAAGGAGGAAATTGGAAAAACTGATGCTATTATTAAAACAATTGTATTATAAAGTATAACAAAGTAACAAAATTGTCTACAATGAAATTTGTTTTATGAAAAAACCTTGAAACTAGCCATTGAACTTGAAATAGAAAAGTAATACAAAATAATTCAAATATTCAAAATTATCTCATTGAGGAAAACAAACCTGGTTTGCTGCTAATTTAGAAAGCCTTGGGGCAATAATAATCTCAGGACACCTACCCTATTCTGAAAAGTTGTTTTTTGTGTTTGTTCCCAAAAATGAATGCCCATTTTCTGCAGAGCTCATAGAAAGATGTTTGTTCTCCTCCAGTGGATTAATAATAGGGCTTCTAGAGATCTAACAGGGTGTCAATGGGTATTATTCTGAGTATCCACCATTCTTACTAGCTATAGACTAGTATCACTGTTGCACTAAGTAAAGAAACACTTCACATGGGGCAAGTCAATCCCTATGTTTGGGCAGCCTGATTGCGCTAAAGTCATTATTAAAAAAATACTACTGTTACCAACAATCAATGAAAAGGGGTTGAGCCTTATATCTCGAATCGGCAAAAAAATTGTTTTAAAGGGTATTTTCAATTACAACAGTAGAAAGACAGAAAGAACTTGTTTCCCCCAGAGCATAGTGACTTTTTTCCCGCATATGGTAACCTTGTGTTTTTTTTAGCATGGTCAATATGTTTTGTTTTATCCGTAATGGAATTCTTGTGATTTTTCTGCTAATTAGATTCGAGTATAAGCTAAAAAGAAGTAAGTTGGTATGGATTAATAATAGTTTTTTTATTATTGGAGGGGGGGTTTCAAATACTACGCCTGCACGGTGAAAACTTGGTATTGGTTCCACGACTTTCACTGGTTTTAAGTCTTGTTAAACATAGAGCATTCACTAACTGCGCATGTACCAATAAGATGATTAAATATAGACTTGTCTCACATTAAGAGTTACTCTTCTAAATAATCATTACGATGATAACTTATTATGTTTTTTTTTCAGGCACTTATGATATCCAATGGATTGAATAAATATCCACTGAATTGAATTCCACTGTATTGGAAAAATTTCCCTACTGTTCCTAAGTAGTGTTTGTTTGCGCTTACCATGCATGCAACCATTCCCCACCCCTGCAATGATCGTTGCCTATCAAGCAATAAACGATGTCGGATGTGTCACGTGACATTGGAACCGTATGATACAACCGTAGAATTTCACTGTTTTGACCGTAGGATTTTAATTCTGACCTCTATGCAGTGTTTCTAAAATGACTAAAATTTCGACATTCTTATGAATTTATTTTTCATATTCTATACACTAGTTAAGTTTTTTCAATAATTTTACAAGTTTTCAGATGTGGTATGACTTAGCTGACAACACTGACTTGCATCTTTAAATAAGTTTCAGGGTCTATTCCATAATTGGAATAGGTTTAATATTCAATCCAACCCATATACCAAACTTATGAAAATGAATGCTATTGCTCATATGCTGTAAATAATTAAGGCTTAATGCTATAACCTCTTTTGTTCTCGAGTTACTTTCGATTTACAATCAAATCAAAATCTATTATAACCAAATTTTCACGAGCTTTACAGACCAAAAGCGTTAAGTGTGGGTCTCCCCCACTGTCAAAAGTATAATGTCTTTTCAACAATCGACGGTTAAAAAGGCGTTTTATATCTATTTTTTTTGCTAATCTTCCAACATTTTGGAAAATATCATCAAATATGTTTCGTATTTCCACGATCTTACTGCATAGTTCTTTTGAAGGATGATCGAAATTCTTCTTCAATAATTTTATTAGGTTCTTAAAAATTTCCTCTAGGCTTCTCATACAAGCCTAAATACTCAAGAAAACGCCCCAAGGTTTTTTGAGATGAGGATGCTCATCAATAGACCAGAAACTATCGTAAACGCAAAAGTATTATATACACTATTATTTCATTTAAAAATTCAACGCATGAAAAAGATGTATTTTCGCAAAAGAAAAGACACAATTTTAGAGATCAGAACGGGTATAAATCGAATCCTCTAAGTTAAAAGTCTTAATCCAAACAGACTGCATTGAATGAAGAAATCCAGCAGAAAAAGAAACAGAAAAGGTCATTAATATGAGTTGCGCAACCCTCATTTAACTCCCCAAAACAATTTGGCTCTTCAATGAATGCGCAATATATTCTCAACTGAAATTATTCTTTACCCGGTGGTCAACCTATTTGAAAGAATGAATTATATTATTGAATTTATAATTATTATTCCTTCGCCATTAGTGAGCATTTAGATACGGTAAACCCTGGCATTGGGGTTTTTCGACAAGCTAGATCACCTTTCCTACTTTTATCAGGTTCACTCTATAAATAAAAAAAGGCCTAACTACATTTTGAAGTTTAGCATTAATCCGCAAATATGAAATGGCGGGCCCAGAAGTAGGTCTGTCGAAACTGTTTTTGAAACATAACCTCAAAATCAGTTTTCCTTTATGGCATCCCCTTCTTAAAAGGGGATATTTAAAATTGTAAGTATACAACAGTTGTTTGTGTATAATAAGTGATCTTCATTATTTTAATTTATTTATTTTAATTTCTCTATCTTGTACTCGATCCCTATGAACTATCCCTAGCTCTAAGAATAACAAGTAGTTTGCAAGAATACAGAGGAACAATATTTTTATTGATTCAAATTAAAAAAAAAAATATTGGAAAAAACTGGTCTTGAATTACGAAGGGGTATCTTGGCAGGAACAGAGGCCATATAATTGCACAGCTTCTATGAGCAGTAAATTCGTTAGGTGAAGGAGGAGCAAAAAAAAAATTTATTTTAAAAAATTTTGAGGGCTCTATTTTTTTTTAAATAAAATATGAAAAAGGGAGAGCAAGAAAGATATACGCATATTTTACTGAGATTTTATTAAGCTTGAGGCTTAGAACCCTTGATTTTTATTTATTTAAACTTTAAATTTACAAGAAACCCGTTCTGTTGCACTGCCTTTTTCTGTCAAATACAGCACTATGACACAAAAAACGAATGCAACAGATAATAACACGATTATACAGAGTGTTCGAAATTTACTGCCCAGCTTTCCTATTCTTCATTTTACCTAGAAAAGAAAAGGAAAGTTAATCATTTGCAGACAATAGACACTATGGTTTAAATAATAAAACAAATAATAAAAAACAAAAAACTAAAACAAAGAATATTATCCCACTCCCGACAGCATTCCTTTAAAAGTTTCAAGGATATTTCAAGCTAATATAGAGCGACACTGCCTATGATATTGCTTAGTTGCCTTTTGAACAAGTCAACTAAGCCGGCATATGGTTTTTTGTTTAATTGAAACTCTCTCTCTCTCTCTCTAAAACAAACTCTGCTTCCCTTTATTTTTTATTCCCACCTATCTTTTTTTGTTAATTTCTTTTAATACTCTTTTAACTATACTATCATATTCAAATTTTCAAATTATAGTATTCAATATCTTCAAAATCTAATTATTTTGGGGTTTAATCTTACTCTTTACTTTTATAATAGCATTTTAGACCGGAAACATTTCCAGCAATCAAAAGGGATTAAATTTCACATTCTACCTACAACCAACCCCGCCCCTTTCTTAAAAAAAATTTTTTATTTACCAGAATTACCTAATACAATTTCAAGCTGCTAGAAGCTAATAATGAGAATTACCTAACACAATTTCAAGCTGCTAGAAGCTAATAATGAGCCAAAACATTTTTGGTGTTGTATTCCAGTTGAAATCCTAGATTGAATTTTTCCCGTTTCTCTGTCAGTTAATGATAATTCTAAACATTCCTTGAGCTTCAAACCAAGTTCTTATAATTTTTCCCGTACTACTTTATCAGTTTCTTTCTACATCTAATGACCCAGCAAAATATGTGAGTATTTCTGAATGTAAGAATCTGGGAGCTGAATTTGAAAAAATAAAAACAAAGAATATTATCCCACTCCCGACAGCACTCCTTTAAAAGTTTTAATGATATTTCTAGCTAATAGAGAGCAGAACTGACTATGATTTTGCTTATTTGCCTTTTGAAAACCTGTTTTGGTATATGGTTTCTTCGTTTAATTGAAACTCTCTCTCTCTCTCTCTCTCTCTCTCTCTCTCTCTCTCTCTCTCTCTCTCTCTCTCTCTCTCTCTCTCTCTCTAAAAAAAATTCTGCTTCCCTTTATTTTCAATTTCCACCCAATATCTTTTTTGTTAATCGCTTTTAACACTCTTTTAACGATATTTTATAAATCAATATCTTTCCCCCCCCACCAAAGAAAAAATAGGCCCATCTGTTTCGCGTCTGTTCTTTAACTAACATAGTCCTTCCCAAACTTACTTCTTCTACCACCCCTTTTCATGAAAAAATATCACTCAGTGCTCCCTGCGGATTATTTACTTTCAAATTTTAGCACCAAATAAAAAGAAAAGAGTATACAATAATGCATCTACCCTTTTGTAAATCATACTAAAGAAAGGAGGAAATTAGAAAAACTGATGCTATTATTAAAACAATTTTTATTATAAAGCATTACAAAGAAACAAAATTATCTACAATGAAATTTGTTAACAACGAAATTGCTTTGAAAATGTTGAAACGTTGACAAAGAGCGAATAATGCAGCAATTATAATTTTTCTGCACCAATTGGGTGTAGAAATCGAATGCAACGTACAATATTTAATTGGTGAAATTTACACTTCTGCAAACCAAAATCTGTTACTTGCGCCCTTGAACAAGCAGTGATTTAGTTGTTTCAACATGCAACATCGCGTCATAAGAGACATGATTTTTACTTTTTTCTTAAATGGATAGTTCAAAGAATATTGGTAACTTATAAGAGTAGGAACTGGCACTAGTGTCGACGAAAAAAATATTAATGCCATTTGGTGTTTGGTGATACTTGAATTTTTTTGTAGAATTATAAGAATAATTAAATTAATTAGTATAATTGCTAAAATTAAGGTACCAATAAGCATTTACTCTCAGTTCCCGACAATGAAAATAAATACAAAGCTTAAAAAATGCCAAGTGTCGCCAAACTTTAGATGGCGTGGATGGTTTTTTTTGTAGACAGTAGGGCCAGTAACCACTCTTCTAAGTAAATTTGTTTCCACGATAAACATTTGTAATTAAGAATAATTTAAATAATAGATACCATTCCTGAATCAGCATTAACGGCAATTTTCTTTATACGAAGATTGAGTAGCACAAGAATTTAGCTGCATGAAAGTTCAGTTGAATGGGGATGAGTTGCACATGGGGTTCAATTGCACGAGGGTTCAGTTACAGGAGGATAAAGTTACACAGGGGTTGAGTTACACGTGCGTTCAGTTAAACAGGGGCTCCGTTTTCCCTTGGGTCAGATGCACGAGGGTTCAGTTAACAGAAAGGTTTGAAACAGATATGAAATATTATAAATATTATAAATACTTTGGAATAGTGGCATTAAAAGTTGAAACTCGCTTATTTGCCAACTTTCGTTGAATATTTTATTGAAGTAAACATGCAGAGATTAAGCTGAATAAGAACAATCAAATCAGGTTTCGATTACAATTTTAAACTGTAAATAAAATGTTAGAAAATAGCACGTAGTTATCTTGGGAAAGCTGAATTAAGCACTGATTAAGTTGAGAAGCATGCACAGAGAAAGGGTGCCGATTGAAGGGGGCAAAGACGAGGCAAAGGGTAGAACACTGGCCTTCGAGATTTTAAAAATCTATTTTCGGTATTTTGACTACACCACTAATTACTCATAGATTAAGCTGCTTCAATCAACGGGCACTAAGTTAAAACGAAAGAGTGAGGTATAGTAAAATCCATGGGAAATATATAATTTGGGCCACATATCTGCAAATTAGAAGGATGGGGTATAATAAAGTGAAGCGGAATTAGGGATTATACAAGTAATCCTGAAAATGCTAAAATACTTATTTATACTATTCCTAAAAGCACTTCACTTTACTTTAACCCCATTTATCTTAGGAAATGGCACGGCTAATAGTTATCATCCCTCATCAGAAACTCCTGGCTACACTCTAACATTGCAATCCTTTCTAAGGCCCACCATGACTCAAGAAACCACGAAAGTATGTGCAAAGTTGTGTTTTTGAGCAAATTTAGTTTAGGACGGTACACCTCTAACCAAGTTAAAAAAGAATTGATAATACGCTACAAATAGACACACATCTGAGTGTTTTAGAAGCATTTTTGGAAGGGGGGGGGGGATTTACCCACTGTAATTACCTCTATTAACCAATATTGTACAAAAATTTTAATAAATTACATTCATTTTTGTAGTAATAACTTAAAACAAACACTGATATATTTTGCGTACATAAGCTTTCTTTTTTCTTATACGATTATTAATTCTAAAAGCAAAATTCCATAAGAAGAAGGCCTAAACCACAGTAAAAGCTGCTTTGCGTCTAGGGACCCAAAATATTCTTAGACATTTTCTCTAATAAAAAGTATTTACATGTGTTTTTTGAACCTGGGCTCCTTTCGAACCCCTTGAAAGTCTGGGCCAGATAATTTACACTCTTTTTGCGTTCCCTTAGCCGTCGGCCCTGTAACCCTTACAACAGAATATCAGACCAAAAATTAACCATTAAAAAAATCCCAATTTCTCCAACAGTTCTTTGTTTTTATAATACTCGGCAGTAATATCTACTTGCTGAATAGTGATGATAGGTGATTGCAATCCTGTAAAGCGTACACCAATTTATGACAGTTGTCTAAAATTAGTTCCGATTTTGATTACATAGGTTTAATCAGAACTGAACCATCAAATAAGTTTTAGTTGGGCTTTCATCAGTATTTTAATTATAAATGATACTTTGTTGAGAATATGAATAATCAATATTAATTACCAGCAGAAACAACCAATATCAAATATCCCCCACCCCACCCGTAAGACTCTATGGTGGAGAATTCAGAGAAGAAAAATAAAAATAAAACTAAATGTAAAAAAAAGAAAAATTAAAATTTCTATATTCGTATATTTTTATTACGTATATAAGGGGGTTAGCCCCCTTGTCGGGACCTCACTCTTTACATTAAAGAATGACCCCTGAGTCACAAAGGTCGTTTAATTAGAATAAATAGCTCTTTTGAAATTACTAAAAATACTTTAGCGTAAACAGCGAGGTATTGAGGAGACAAACCCCCTAATATACGCAATAATTTCTGTTCGTTTTAAGTTTTAATATTACTCCTTACATTGAGTTCCTTACATCACGTAAGGAACCTACGACATATGATGTGATAAATATTGTAATATTTTGCATTGTCGCATTGTTATAACAGAAGTCTGTTGAATAACGAACTGATCATATTACGGGGAAGGGTTTTGGTGAAATGAATTTTTTAAGGAATTTGTTGTGAATTTTGTTGGGAACTTTTGCTTAAGGGGGAATTTTTGCCGTGAGGTACTTGGGACTTTTCTAAGTCTTGGTAGCTTCATGTTGATATGAGATATGGGAGCTAAATTGCTAACAGAATAAAAAGGCTCTGTAGATAATCCCCAGTAACCTGGGAGACAGAATCATCTCAGTGATGTTTGAGGTCTCCTGAAATAGTATAGATTCCCTTGGGACCGTACCTGAAAACTAGAGGAACTGTACCTGATGCCCTAGTACATAGACGAGAGATGATTAAGG
Source organism: Artemia franciscana (assembly GCF_032884065.1). Taxonomy (NCBI): domain Eukaryota; kingdom Metazoa; phylum Arthropoda; class Branchiopoda; order Anostraca; family Artemiidae; genus Artemia; species Artemia franciscana. The sequence continues at coordinate 16,260,699 of NC_088876.1, forward strand.
ACAATGAGTTTTATTTTTTACTTGCATACAACTTTGAACAAAACACTTCCAATAATTTATAACATGAAAGGGTGCACATGAACATTGGAACTTGACTATCATAAGACTGAACTACCAACTGCCTGAGTTGAGCTAATATAAGTCTAAGACGCGATTTCTAAAAAAAAGAACTTGGCGGACAAGTTTGGTGACCTGGGCAGTTGACCTTTACCACAAAAATGTTGCAATAGGTAGGTAGGTAGGTAAGTTTTATTTTATCCACAATACAAACATAAATGAAAAAAATGACAACACTAATAAATTGTTGCAGCAAAAAGAAAGTCCTAAGGACTTGTGCTGCAATTTCATATTATGATTTACATCTTATAAATAAATATCTAAACATAACATCTCATGATTAACCACCTAGCCTATCTTATATATAAAAAATAACAACACATACACATGAACAAAATAAAACAAAATAATCATATTAAATATCATTTACCGGTATTCAGTCCCCACCCCACATCAATAAACTGCAAAAAAAAGACATCAAAAACCTTCTGCTCTTCAAAACCTATTACTTAAATAAAACATTTTCAATTTATTTTTAAACCCATATAAAGTGACAGACTCCCTGATGCCAGCCGGCAAACTATTCCAAACAGAAGGCCCCAGATTCCGAACCACATATGATGATCGAACTGTTTTTCTTTGTTCATGGCTTAAAAGTTGTGAATTTCTTGTATCATAATTATGGTACTCCTGATTCATGGAAAAATAATCATGAAAATACTCAGGGCATATATGTTTCATGCTCTGGAACACAAAAATTGATGCCTGGTAGTCACGAATCTGACCAACATTTAAAACATTACACCGGGAAAAGCTAGCAGTAGTTTTGGATTCAACCTGCTCTTTTATGTCCGCAATCAATCGAATGCTTTTATTTTGCAAAATCTGGATCCTTTTATAATTAGAGAAGAAATTACTAGCCCAATGAACACAACCATAATCTATATAAGGATGAACAAGGGAAAAATAAATTATTTTTAAAATCTTGAACGGAAAAGTTTTTTTTACACGTCTCAAAATTCCTAGACCCCTAGCCATTTTAGCACCAATAACACTGCAATGCTTTTTCCAACTAATATTATTATCTAAATAAAACCCCAAATACCTAATTTCAAAAACTTGTTTAATGGGTAAATGTCCAAAAAAAATATTATTATTATCATTAAGTAACCTACCTGTTCTACTAAATATAATGTAATTTGTTTTAGATGCATTAACTGCTAGGGAACTACCTACTGTAAAACTGCGCAAACGTTCAAGTGCCAAATTAGCCTTATGTGCAACCTGCACCAAACAACTACCAGTTACTGTTATCGCAGTGTCGTCCGCGAAAGAGGTCAGCGCTTCAACTCCAACATGTGAAGCCAACGAATTAACATAAATAAGATAAAGTAGAGGTCCCAGCACGGAACCTTGAGGCACTCCACACTTAACACCGAACTCTCTGCTTGATATATCTGATAAAGCAACTTTGATAGTCCGGCCATGCAAATACGATGAAAACCACTTTACACAAGTACTACCTAACCCAAGCCCACTTAGTCTACTAAGAAGAGTATTAAAATCAACAGTGTCAAAAGCCTTACGGAAATCTACAAAAACAGTTAAAGGAATCATATTATTTTCAAATGCATTATCAACAAAACTTAAAAGATGGTGTACTGCATGACTAGTGGAATGTTTACTTCTGAAACCAAACTGTCCATTATACAAAATTTTCTTCGAATCCAAAAAATCATACAATCGTTTATAAATAACTTTTTCATAAATTTTACTAAATAAAGGTAAAATGGAAATTGGTCGCCAATTACAGGGTTCTGAGGGGTCCCCACCTTTATGTAAAGGTATGATTTTAGATCGTTTCAGTTCCGACGGGAAATGCCCTTTAACCATTGAGAGATTAATTAAATGAACCAGTACCGGTAAAAGATACACCGACACATAATTAAAAGCCTTTAGGTTATTCCCCAATCATGACACTTTGACCAGTCTCCGCTCCCAGGAGTTATTTTTGTAACAAGGAATTCCCTTCTGGTTTTGAGTTAAGAAAAAGAGTTCAAATAAACCAGTTATAGAGATTTGATTTTGATTGGTTGATTCAAAAAGGAACATTTCTACTATTTGTTTGACGTGTTTAAAAGCACGTAGCCTACAAAGTATTGAATAACTGCTAAATTCAAGATTCTATAAGACTTAACTTTAAATCTTTTTCTAATTTGAAATTTACTAAAGGGGTATGACTGAGAAATTTAGTCCTGAATTTAAGAGTTTCTAAAGGAGTATGAATGAGAAATTTGGTCCTGAATTTTATAGAGGGGGGGGGGGAAGGGGCTGGTCTATATGTTACATACTCCCTTTCCCGTGGTAGATTGATGTCCCAATCAATCAGTCTAATCCCTTTCTTCGAACATTGTATTTTTAATTCTTATTGTCTATAAAAAAAAGATTTTATTCGAATTCCATAACCTTATAATGATTATTTAAAACTTATAGAAATATTTTCCTACACCTCGTACATATCTTGCACCGGGCAAAAAAAATTACATAACGACAGCCCTTGACATTAACTGTGTTTACCCATAAATACCTTGTTCCAATTATTTGTTTTAATTTGAATTATAAAAAAATTTTTCTACTATATTTAATTTTCAATTGATCCCAGGTATTTTAACAATAAAATGTGAGAATATACAACATTATATACAAAATTATCACTGGTACTTTTATTTAACTCAAACCATTAATTCACTATTTGGCACTTTAATTGTTCATCACCTATTATCTATCTATATATATAAAAATAAGTTGTCTGTCTGTGTGTCTGTCTGTCAGGTGACATCATGTTTCTGTGTCGACTGACGTCAAGAAGTTAGTTGTCGTCATTTTTGCTATGACGGTGACGTCATTAAAGATATTTAATCATGAAGTTAGTTGTCGTCATTTTTGCTATGACGGTGACGTCATTAAAGATATTTAAGACATATATGTTCACGTAGAAATCTATTAATGTTTAACTTTAAAATGACTGATGAACTTACAATGGCAAAAGCCGATGAAGATGCTCAAAGAGTCTATGCCAAAAAACTTGCTGCTGATAGAGAAAGTCAGAAAAGAAAGCGTGCCGAGGAATCAAAAGAACAGCAAGGAAACAGGCTTGAGGCTGATAGAGAAAGAAAGAACAGAAAGCGTGCCGAGGAATCAAAAGAACAGCAAGGAAACAGGCTTGAGGCTGATAGAGAAAGAAAGAACAGAAAGCGTGCCGAGGAACTACCAGAGCAACGTGAAAGCAGACTTGCTGCTAAAAGAGAAAGTGAAAAAAGAAGGCGTGCCGAGGAATCACAAGAACAGCAAGAAATCAGGCTTGCTGCTGATAGAAAAAGTAAGAAAAGAAATCGTGCCGAGGAATCACAAGAACAGCAAGAAATCAGGCTTGCTGCTGATAGAGAAAGTAAGAAAAGAAAGCGTGCCGAGGAATCAGAGCAACCTGAAAGTTATCGCCTGGCATTCAGGTACAGCCCAGTCGATGATTATAGCTTGAGTAGATGTGTTCAAATCGGGACAATGTCTAAAATTTGTCCCTATTGCAAGGCCTTGAAATTCAATGGTGAAACAATGGGAATGTGTTGCGCATCAGGAAAAGTTAAACTTCCTCTATGGGCTGCACCACCAGAGCCATTGAAGACTTTCCTTACTGGAACTACGTCAGAATCTAAGCGTTTTTTGTCAAAAATCAGAAAATACAACTCATGTTTCCAAATGACGTCGTTTGGAGCCCAAATCGAAAATCCAGATCAATTTATGTCTACTTTCAAAGTAAAAGGGCAAATTTATCATACAGCAGGGTCCCTTCTACCATTCTCTGGCGAGAATCATAAATTTTTAAAATTGTACTTCATCAGTGATAGAAATTCTGAATTGAATACACGTTGCGAAATTTCTCCCTAAGTTGAAGAGACAATCGTTTCCCAATTGGAACATCTTTTCCACGAAAATAATAATTTAGTGCGTCTGTTCAAAACAGCCATCGATTTGATGCCTACTGATTAGCATAAAATTGTTATTTCCGCTGACAAAACGCCTCCTGGCCAACATGTGCGTAGATACAATGCTCCAACTATCGACAAAGTGGCAATCGTTATGGTCGGTGATCAGTTTTTACCTCGAGATATTATTCTTCATAAGCGAAACGCTCAGTTGTTAAGAATTGCTGAAACTCATCGATGCTACGATGCCCTACAATATCCTATCATTTTTTGGGATGGACTTTAATTTTTTGGGATCACTTTAATATTAAATTGATGAATCCAGCCACTAACAAAGAAATGAATAAGAAATGCAGTGCAATGCATTATTATTCCTATAGACTAATGATTCGGCAGGATGAAGAAAATTATATTTTAAAATGCCGTGAATTGTTTCACCAATTTGTCGTTGATATGTATGCTAAAATTGAATCAGAACGTTTGCTATATATCCACCAAATCAGACCAAGCTCCGCTCTGAACAATACATTCATTTGCGCGATGCAGTTATAAATGACGGTAATACCACAAACGTTGGAAGATTAACAATTTTACCTTCGTCATATGGTGGCAGTCCCCGTCATATGCATGAATATGCTCAAGATGCTATTGCGTATGTTCGTCTCTATGGTCGTCCAGATTTATTTATTACATTTACATGTAATCAATCTTGGGACGAGATACTGCAGCTTTTACTTCAAGGACAATCGGCGGTTCCTAGGCATGACATTACGGCCCGTGTCTTCCGGCAAAAGTTGAAATCACTGATGAACTACATAGTAAAACTTGAAGTGTTTGGGTCAGTGCGGTGCTGGATGTACTCAGTGGAATGGCAAAAACGAGGTTTGCCACACGCACATATACTACTCTGGCTACATAAAAAAATTACTTCGAACGAAATTGATGATGTGATTTCTGCTGAAATACCTGATAAAAATGTCGATAAGGGGTTACATGATATTATTGTAAGAAATATGATACATGGACCTTGCGGTGCACTGAACGAAAATTCACCATGCATGGCCAAAGGAAGGTGCACAAAGCAATATCCTCGACTTTTAGTATCCAACACAATTACTGGCAATGATGGTTACCCACAATATAGAAGAAGATCTACTGAAGATGGCGGTAAAACAGCAATAATAAAGAAGCGTAACGGTACCACCATCGAAGTAGATAACCAGTGGGTTGTTCCATATTCCCCATTATTATCAAAAACATTTAATGCAAACATAAACGTTGAATACTTTAACTCCGTAAAGGCAATCAAATACATATGTAAATACGTCAACAAAGGCAGTGACATGGCAGTTTTTGGCTTGCAGCCCGGAATCAAAGATTTCGACGAAATCGTACAATATCAGGCTGGAAGATACATAAGCAGTAATAAAGCTGTTTGGCGAATTCTTTCATTTCCGATACATGAACGTAGTCCAGCTGTTGTTCACTTAGCGGTACATTTACAGAATGGTCAACGTGTTTATTTCACGGAAACCAACGTGCAACAAAGAGCCCTGAATCCACCGGATACAACACTAACAGCTTTTTTTTCGCTTTGCAAAAACGATTCTTTTGCAAAAAAACTGCTTTATACTGAAGTGCCTTCGTATTACACGTGGAATACTAAAAATAAAGTATTTGAACGTCGAAAACAGGGTAAGTCAGTCGACGGCCAACCTACCATGTTCAAAGATACCACGATAGGAAGACTCTACACCGTTCACCCCAATCAACATGAATGCTTCTTTCTACGCCTGCTTTTGGTGAATGTACCCGGTCCGACATCCTTTGAGTATTTGAAAACTGTAAACGGTAATATAAATGACACTTACCGTAGTGTATGCCAAGCTCTGAATTTATTGGAGAATGACCAACACTGGCATAACTGCGTCAATGACGCGTGCGAAACGTCAATCCCAAGTCAAATTCGTGCATTGCTTGGCATAATTTTAACAACTTGCTCTCCATCAGCTCCTACAGAGTTATGGGAAAAATATAAATCAAAAATGTTCGAAGATATACTCCATCGAAAACAGTTAGAGACGTCAGATATGACTTTTAATTTTTCATCAGAAATTTATAACTACACTTTAGTTATTATAGAAGATTTGTGCGTACGTATGGCAAACAAACCTCTTCAGGATTTGGGAATGCCTTCACCTAACCGTATCGCTACTGTTTCGACATGCGTAGAATTGGATCGTGAACAAAGTTACAGTACGAGTGATCTATTGTCGTATGTACAAAATAACATTTCCAAGTTAACGTCGGAACAAAAAGACATTTATGATACGATAATGCATTGTGTCGATAACAACGTTAGAGAAATTTTCTTTTTGGATGCGCCAGGAGGTACTGGTAAAACGTTTGTGATAAAACTGATTCTGGCATCAATTCGATCAAAAAATGATATAGCGTTGGCAATTGCGTCGTCCAGAATAGCCGCAACATTGCTGCCTGGTGGAAGAACTGCTCATTCCGCTTTGAAATTGCCTCTGAATTTGCATTCTACAGAAACTCCCACGTGCAATATTTCCAAATCATCTGGGATGGGTAAAGTATTGCAGCAATGCAAACTTATTATTTGGGATGAGTGCACAATGGCACACAAAAAATCGCTCGAGGCTCTGGATCAATGCTTGAAAGATTTGAGAGGGAAGTCAAAACCCTTTGGCAGCACATTAATATTGCTTGCGGGAGATTTCAGGGAAACATTACCTATAATACCTAGATCAACTTCAGCAGACGAAATGAATACTTACCTGAAAAATTCTAATTTATGGGCACACGTAAAAATATTAAAATTAACTACAAATATGCGTGTCCGATTGCAGAACGATGACTCTGGTCAAACATTTTCAGATCAATTGCTGGCAATTCGAAACGGAAAGCTCCCAGTAGACTCAATTTCAGGACGTATACAACTACCTGCTGATTTCTGTAATTTAGTGACGTCCAAAAATGAATTGATTGAAAAAGATTAAATTATAAAGATTAACTAAAAAATTATAAAAATAATAAATGGCTAAGTGAAAGAGCGATTCTCACACCCAAGAATATAGACGTCCACGAAATCAACAATATTGTTTTGACCATGATTCGAGACCAGGCAGTCCTTTACAAGTCAGTCGACACAGTTTTGGAACCAAATGAAGCGGTTAATTATCCATCTGAATTTTTAAATTCCATAGATCTTTCAGGGTTTCCACCACACGTGCTACAACTAAAAATAGGCGTACCAATAATACTTTTAAGAAATATCAACCCACCAAAGCTTTGCAATGGCACGCGACTTGCCGTAAAAAACAATGGAAAACCTAATAGAGGCCACAATCTTGACAGGGCCTTTTGAGGGTGAGGCTGTTCTTATTCCTCGCATTCCCATGATTCCAACGGATCTGCATTTTCAATTTAAAAGATTGCAATCCCCAATTCGATTAGTATTTGCAATCACCATTAACAAAGCTCAAGGTCAATCATTAGAAAAATGTGGTATAGATCTTAATACTAATTGTTTTTCCCATGGACAATTGTACGTTGCATGTTCGAGGGTCGGTAAACCTGACAATCTATTTATATGCAGCGACAATTGGACAGCGAAGAATGTTGTATATTCGCAAGTTTTACGCAGTTAATTTGTATTGTATCTATATATCTATCTATCTATATAAAAACCAGTTGTGTGTATGCATGTTTGTTTGTAAAAAGAGCGTTTGCATATGACGTCATTATTAGTATATACGGCTTTGTATATGCACAGACAATGGGAAAGCCAAGAATGTTGTATATTCGTAATTTTTACGTAGTTTGAAACACATATATAAATCTATCTATATTCACAGGTGAGACACAGGGACACAACTACAATGGCGCGTAACTAATATGGCGCGTAACGACTTACGCACGCGCGGTGGCTTGGGGGGACGCGAAGCGCCCCACCAAGTAGGTGTTGGGGTGGCGCGAAGCGCCACCCCAACAGCTAGTCTATATATATATAAATAAGTTGTCTGTCTGTGTGTCTGTCTGTCAGGTGAAGTCATGTTTCTGTGTCGACTGACATCATGAAGTTAGTTGTCGTATTTTTGCTATGACGGTGACGTCATTAAAGATATTTAAGACATATATGTTCACGTAGAAATCTATTAATGTTTAAGTTTAAAATGACTGATGAACTTACAATGGCAAAAGTCGATGCAGATGCTCAAAGAGTCTATGCCAAAAAACTTGCTGCTGATAGAGAAAGTCAGAAAAGAAAGCGTGCCGAGGACTCAAAAGAACAGCAAGGAAACAGGCTTGAGGCTAAAGAACGCAAAACCGCACAGTTAGATGAAGATCCACCTGGACAGCGAGAGTCAATACATATCAAAACTACCCCTGGGTTTGGGATTTTGACTTGGATAAGGTCATCAATGCCTACCAGATTTTGGTTAAAAAAACAAAGGTTTGGCGATATGTATTTCATAGTGAAGCTGAAAAATAAAGAAGAAAAAGAAAACTGAAAAAAGAAATAATGTAAAAAACTAAAAAATACTAAAAAGAAAAAACACTCAAAGAGAAATTACAGACCGGGAAACAAATGACGACCGGGACAGAGGGAATATAAATAATGACCGGGACACTCAAAGAGAAATTACAGACTGGGATACCGGGGCAAAAATGACGACCGGGACACAGGGAATATAAATGACGACCAGGACACAGGTATTTAGGAATATCGTTCAAAGACAAATTTTTAATTGTAAGAAGACCGTTGAAAGAGAAATTTCTAATTATAAAATGACTGAAGAACCTACAATGGCAACACCCGAGGAAGCTGCTCAAAACGAATGTATTCAAGCCGAAGTAGCTGAGTTGGTAAAGCGTTATGTTTCAGGTTCTAGGCCCGAGAGACTCCAGGTTTGAACCTTGGCTTTAGCATTAATACAAAAGAAGAAAAAAACTAAAAAAGGTAAAAACTAAAAAGAAAATATATATATATATTTATATATCTATATATAAAAAAATAAGTTGTCTGTCTGTGTGTCTGTCAGGTGACGTCATGTTTCTGTGTCGACTGACGTCATGAAGTTAGTTGTCGTCATTTTTGTTATGACGGTGACGTCATTAATGGTATTTTAGACATGCGTTCACTGAAAAATGTTCAATTGTAAAATGACAGAAGAACCTACAATGGCAACAGCCGAGGAAGCTGCTCAAAGAGTCTATGCCAAAAAACTTGCAGCTGATAGAGAAAGTAAGAAAAGAAAGCATGCCTAGGAATCACAAGAACAGCAAGAAAACAGGCTTGCGGCTAAAGAACGTAAAACCACGCAGTGAGATGAAAATCCACCTGGAAAGCGAGAGTCAAAACATATCAAAACTGAAAATGATAGCGATGATGATTGGGTTTGGGATTTTGACTTGGATAAGGTCATCAATGCCTACCAGATTTAAGTTAAAAAACAAAGGTTCGGCGATATGTACTTCATAGTGACGCTGAAAAATAAAGAAGAAAAAAAAACTGAAAAAATGTAAAAAACTAAAAAAAACTAAAAAGAAAAAATACTCAAAGATAAATTACAGACCGAGACACAAATGACGACTGACACAGAGGGAATATAAATGACGACCGGGAACCTCGGAGAAAAATTACAGACTGGGACACCCGGACACAAATCACGACTGGGAATATAAATGACGACCGGGACACAGGGACACAACTACAACGGGGACGTCGGGGGCACAGGCGGGATATATAATTGACGACTGAGACACAGGGATTGTTTGAATAGAAATTACAGACCGGGACACCGGGACACAAATGACGACCGGGACACTGGGACACAGGGAATATAAATGACGACCGGGACACTCAAAGAGAAATTACAAACTGGGACACCAGGACACAAAAGACGACCGGGACACAGGGAATATAAATGCTATTTATATGCACAGACAATGGGAAAGCGAAAAATGTTGTATATTCGCATGTTTTACGTCGTAAAAATATATATTTATATCTATCTCTATTCACAGGTGGGACACAGGGACACATCTACAATGGCGCGTAACTAATATGGCGCTTAACGACTTACGCGCGCGGGGGGGCTTTAGGGGGTTCGAAGCATCCCACCAACTAGGTGTTGGGGTGGCGCGAAGCGCCACCCCAACAGCTAGTTTTGATATATTATTTTCACACCAATCACAATTTTCATGTCCTTGCCATATTTACTGATTGAACTAACATAATGTCATTTTCTAATCTATCATCCTTAAGTGTTTCTGTTGCTTAAAAACTTCACAATTGTAACGTCTGTCTTGTTTTACGCTTTTTGAAATGGGAAGCGCGGGACCCGGAACACCTATCCCCAGCAGATTAAGTACAAAAGTACCACCGGTACTACGGCTCTTCTTTTCCGTTCCCGCTCTCTTCTGTATTTTAAGCGTTATTTTTATTGTCTTTAATTCAATCGACTGAGGTAGTATTTAAGACCTTACTTTGTAGTTGATTCCTAAGTTCATAAAATTAGGATTTAGGATGTTCTGTTCTAAATCTTCATCTAGGTCTGTGACGTTGCTGATATTGGATTTCCATATTGAATTAGGTTATCATCTATGATGTCATCGTGGGTATGTTGTGGTTGCACCCGCAGGCTGGATGTTATGTCTTCTCTAGTCTACGGTGTTCAGTCAGAAAGATGAAAATGATTGTAGTACAATAGATGGTGCTATTTGAGGTGTCACTTGGGTGATAGCTGTCTGGTTGAATCAGATGTGTTTTTTGGGCATTCTTTGGCGCTTGCTAAATCATGATAGGTATTTTCCAGTTTTTGACCATGACTTATCGTCGGCCAATGTCAAGATTATGCCAAATTCTGTAATAAAAATTTCCAAGCAGAATCATGTTGTTCACAAATAAAATAACACTAACGATACGATACTATGAAGCATTATTATAACATAAAATTGCATAATAATAACATAAAATTGCATAAGAGTAATATTATTTAAAAATTCAAAGGGAAATTGAATGTATAGTAATTTTTTTAGGCACATTCGCAGTACGTGAGGTATATGAGGTTATATTGTAATTAAGAATATTCTTATGTTTATTACACTAATATTATATCATTATTGTGACATGTAAATATGAAAACACTGAACAAAAGGGGGTGGTTAAATATGCTGAAAGGGGGGGTGGTTAAAATTTACATAGAGGTCTTAATTTACTCTGGATCATACTTTAATCCAATTTTTTGAACTTCCAATGCATGATTTGTCGAAAAGTAATACATCTTGCATCATAGCCTTTCAATCATCATGCCTTGGAATATTTTTAGTTTGGAAATAGAGTAAAATTACAGAGACGACCTCTTAAATCTCTTCCACATAAGAAAAGAAAGGAACGAATTTTTTTTTGTGCTTGTTGGAGGTCTAAATTTACATAAGATTTTCTGCCAAGAGTATTTTTGATGTAAATGCCAAAAAGAAATACAGGATATTGCATCATAGCCTTTTAGCTGTTATACACCAACAATATTTCCTATAGTAGGGAAAGGCTATGTGAACATACGGGAAAAGACCTCTTAATTTTCCCGTATCCTCACATCCTCCCTGTCAAAATGGCTTAAATATCATCGGGAGCAGTAGGGTTTAATTGATGCATCTCTTGTGCCTAAATTATATCATTATTTATCTTTCTTCGCTTCAAGAGCTTTCCATAGTTAATTGTTAGTAGCGCTCTTATTGTTAGTGAAATAAGAAATACCATGAATATAGTCATTATAATATTTGACCATGAGTTGGGTGAGAACAATCCGTATTGACTCTCCACGTGTTTCAACCTTTGGTCTTCGTCAGTGAAAAAGTGTATTTGCATATCTAACGCTTCCTTTATTTTTGTTAATTGCATTGTACCTTTAATCTTTTCTATTTTTGGCCATATGGATGTTTTAGATTCCTCATCATTTATATTCAGAATTGTGAAGGACAAGTTTATTATTTTTGGGTTCATGACGTTAGTGCTGGTTGTGATTAGAGGTGTTTGCACAGTTGTTTCTTTAGTTAAAAGTCTGCAACATTGTTTGATTGTAATAGTTCCAACGTCCTGTAACAATATTTCGGTTCGATAACTGGGGTCAATTTTTTCTGTATTGTTGTAGCAGGATAGGGATCCTACCGTCTTTTTAGGTACTCTAAATAACCATAAATCGTTCCGTAGATTAATGAAAGTTTCTCTTTTGGTATTTCCTATTAAGGCTTCACAAAAGTCGGGAATATTTTATTGCTGTGATTCCTTTAGGTACAGATCTAGCATGCATGATCCTATCTTTACGTTATATATAGGTAATGTTAGTTGGCAGACCAAATTTTTAAATGACACGCATTCTTTTAATTCTTTGGTATTTGCTAGTGCGTATTTTCTCCTGTCTTGATCTATTAACATACATTCCGCTTCTGGGATGATGCTTATGAAGGAGTTTGTCTCTTTTATGTTAATGGGGAAGGTAGATATTTTGTACAGGTAATATATGGATTGTTGATTAATTAATGGAATTGTTACTACTGCAAAGAGTTGTCCATTAATCTCGGTGATATGCACCTTTAGTTTGGTATAATATAAAAACGAGTTAGCTACTTCTGGTTCTACTGGTAAGTGGAGACCAAATGTTAAGTGAGTTTTTATTTCGTTTAGGATGTTCTTATGGTCCGATGGATCTACTAAGTCGTAAGAAAGGGATCCTCCTGTTAATTCAAATAACGCGAATTCAAATTTACTGACATCAGTAGTTAAGTTCAACAAAGACATAATAACAATTTCGAGTGACATCATTGTTAGGCTGGAATCAGAGATTACTCTGTCTACTTCATTTTTCAAATAGTTCATTTTGTTCACTGTTTTTAAGATTTTTTTGGATATGGCCTCAATTTTATCTTTTTGATAGTTCGTGATACTTGCTTGTATTTTTTGTACATATAGTGTTGTATTAATGGCTGTGTTGAGTCTTTTAACCATATCTCTTAATATATTTAAATTTTCTTCAGTGGATAAACCGAATAGACGAGAAGCAAGCTCCCCTACTATTGGGATTAAACTTGTTGATCTTTTATATTTACTCTTTCGGAAAAATACTTCAAATATACGTGTTGTGCTTTGTTTAAGTTTTTGTATTTCTGTATTGAATACCTTAAATAACGCTTCCAACCTTTGTCTATATAATATGAGGAATACCTGATGAGTTGAAATTTTATGAATATTTTCCATGGATAATTCTGGGAGGGGTTCTAGTTCATTCTTTGCTGACTCGTCAGCCATGGCCAGTCGTGCGCAAGTTTTTTTTTACCATCTATAGTCCAACATTCCCTCCAGTGATTTTCATCTTGGCAATTTTTGTCTCCATCCATACATTTTGTTCTATCATAGTCGGTGTCGACAAAAGGGATTTGCCATCTAACTTGTATTCTTCCTTTCTTCGTAGAAGTTCATATCCAGCTAGTGGATCGGTATTGTTGGCTTACTGTTATTAAAATTTCATCGTTGTTATTTGACATTAGTACACTAGGGATAGTTTCTGTTGTAATTTCTGACATTGAGGTGTCTAACTCTATTGGTTGTGGGTCAGTAGTCATGGGGTTTGACGTGGGGAATATTTCTTCCACTTCTGTTATTGGGGTATATTCAGTTTCAAATTTAGTTTCTGATGTAGTTTCCTCGTTTTGATTATCGTATTTCCAGAAGGTAGGCGTTTCATATTTCTTTGAGGTGCTTTTAGAGATTTTCATTAATTTGTTTGTGCGTTCTTCAGTATTAGTAGTAAGATGTGGAATATGGAAGGTCGTGTTGATTTTGGTAGCTTCCGTTGTAACATTTATTATTCTACAGAAGTATTGACATTTAAACTTGTATTTCGGTTTGCTGGTACCATTAGTGCAATTTGATGCTACTACAATGTTTTCTGTACCCCTTATTGTCTCTGGTATTTTATTTGTTCGTGTTACAAGGTCAGATACAATCTTTGTTGTTTGGGCTTCAATTGGAGCGGTTTCTTTTGTGTTTGGGGAAATATCTGTTATATCTTTTGTTTCAACTTCTGTTGGTTTTATTTCAGAGAGATTTATCTTTTCTTGTATTGGTTTCTTTTCAGCCGTGTTAGCTGATTTTGGCCTATTCCATAGTTCTTTGAAGAAATTCCACACTGCGGGCAATTCGTTTAATAATGCATATTGTCCATCATAAAATTTTCTTTGTCTAAGTTGGGTCTTAATTGGTTTAATTTTGTTTTGGGTCTCTTTATTGGTATCTGGGTTTTGGTTTTCATTAATTGATCTCTTTTTCCTTCTTTCAATGGCTTTTCCGAGTCCTATAGCTTTATCGATTTTGGCCATTTTTGCATCAAAATCATCAACTATTTTCTTTATTTTGATTTTGGGATAGGTAGGGGATGGTATATCTTTCTTTTCCTTATGGTTGCTTTTGCTTACCTGTAGTCCCTTGTCTGATTTAAATAATTAAAAAATTGATTCTTTCAGGTCATATGTATTTTTCTCCAGTCTTATAACTTGTTGGAACAATGTTTCAAATGGTTTAGGGTCTAGCTTCATAAATTTTTTCCAAGCGTTGTTACTAGTTAGAAGTGAATTTTCGTGTTTGAATATTATCCCATGTTTTACGACATCTTGTGTATTGGCACTTATACACATGGTCATCAAAAATGTTAAGATCATCATTTCTTATCTGTAATTAACATTTAATAAATTATTTTTGGAATAAATATGGTAGAGAAAAAAATGAAGTGCGTGACAATGAGATTGATTAAATAGTATTTGAATTGCTGAGCATAGATTAATCTGAAGGGCTAATAACCTTATAGTTTAATTACCAACAAATAATGTTAAAATAGTTAGTTTAAAATTATCAACAAATATCAATTGGGGCTGAGAACGGAAGTGATCGTTTTTTCATAAAATCAATCAACAATCAAGCAGTTCGTGGCAACAAACTGTAATAAGGAGCGACTCGGCTCAATAGTAACGAAACTCTAAAAAATGGAATTTTAATGCTAAAAGACACATTAAAGGAATTAAATTTTCAAGCTAATTCTAAATATATAAATTTCATTAGATTTAGTCTTCGTCATGAAAAGTTACGAGCCTGAGAAAAGGTGCCTTATTTTGGAAAATAGGGGGAAACATTCCCCTAAAAGTCATGGAATCTTAACAAAAATCACATCATCGCATTTGGCGTATCAGAGAACCTTATAGCAAAAATTTCAAGCTCCTATCTACAAAAATGTGGAATGTTTTGCCAGGAGACTAATTACGAGTGCGGGTTTTATAAGATAAGACAATAATATTTTAAGGGTGTAGTACTATTTATTTTAATATGTATTTGTCAACAAATTAAAGAAACAACTTGAGACTTACTAATAATTTATTAGTGACTTTCTTGAAAATTTTTGTTTTAGGCCTGGGATGGGGTTAACTCAAGACCTATTTTATGTTCATTACTCGCTACTAAAAGAGCTTAGGGGAAGATGGATAGACATTTGCAACATTTGCATTAAAGTTATTTTATTTTTTATAAAAATACCTGGATATTGAAAAAATAATAGCACTTGCGTTCTGAGAGAATCACCGTTAGACTTCTTCATGGCTTTAAGCAATTAAGAACGAAAACTATCTAAAATTATGCTTACTAAGAGGAAATTCTTCTAACTGCACATATCTGATAAAAGTATGAAACAATTTATTTGTTTGTTATGACCTGAAGCTTATATTACTGATTATGTAGGTGTAATAGAAGGGTTGGCCTATTTTATTATCAAAGTTTTGATTTATGGTTCAAATTTGAATTTGGTTAAAATCTAATTATGGATGGGTTAATGTAGTCTTGAGCTTAAAATTAGGGATTGTTATTATATTATAAGATTATAAGGCCTAGTAACTATGTTTCAAAGATCACAGCTTTTTTGGTATGCACTTTGAGAAATAATTATAGCTATTCCAAAACTGACACAAATTGGCTGATGGTGTCATATTGAGGTATAAGGGTTTGACTTCTAACAAGTTAGTGTTCTTTTGTACTTGAACTCCTTCCAGCTCAAAATTAAGTAGCCTAGTTGGTAGAAACAAAATAAAAAATAAGAAAACATTTTTTGACCTAATAATCTAAATTTAGTCGAATTTCATCCTAATTTAAATGATAAGTCGTAGGTTATTAATCTCTCTCTATATATATAGGCTTATATTGTCTCATAATTAAGAAGTGATTGTATCATAATCAGAAAAGTTAAATTATTATATTAAAAATTTCGAAAATTTTTACAATTTCCCCCTTTTTTTTCTTTTGCTTTTAAAATAAATATTTGTCATAAATTACACTTTCCAAACCGAGTTTTAGACAAAGAGTTATTTAAACTGCCCTGGCTTCTAGATTTATGTAAGCAAAGAAGATTATATATATATAAATATATATATACACATACATACATATATACATTAAGCATGTTGTTTAATATAGCCTGCGGTATAAAATAAGAGTATTTATGTTTAATTAGTTAAGGGATTAACATTAATACCAAGGGGATGATCTATTTATTAATTAATTTTTTTGAAGAAGAAAAAATTCCATAATTAATTGGATTCCTATAAACAATTTTGGCCTATAATCTTAAGGAGAATTTTGTTTTCGACATTTAGGAAAGTTGTGTTGATTTAATAATATTGAGGGAAATATTTATTTGACCATGAATTAAGTTCTTTAGACTATGTATTTTTAAATGATAAAAATATATTTTTTGAAATAGCATATAAATTATGCTAAATTATAGCATATAAAAATTTTACATCGGTTTAACTTCTAACCATAAGTAATGCTTCCTTTAATAAGACTTTTGCTAATGAGGTCTGCTATCACGGTGTAATTTTTACTCCGTCGAGGATTATCCAAAAACCTTATAGTATTAATTCCTTTAAGTTAGAAGGACATTAAATTATTTTATTACTATAGGTACAGTTTCTCAGTGCAGTGACGCGTGGTAAAAAAAATTTTTTTTTAAGCATCTCATACGGCTCATTGAGTTTTGTTTTATGGGGCACATATAACGACAAAGCGCAGCGCCGGGGACAGCACATTTAACGTTTTCCCATGTGACACGCGAGACAGAATGTTGGGTAGCGCGATTTTTCTGGTCTTTAGGCAGGAATATACTTTTAATGCATTTTTCTAGCTTGGTGAGGCTTTATATTATAAGGAAGAAGGTTCCGATAGTTATTTTTTTATTTGAATTTCCTTTTAGGTATGACCTGAACATTACAAAGGTTTATTATACCCAAGTTTACGACCTGTCATTTCGACTCATAAATAACGTTTCTTTTGACTTTCCAGATCCTTATAATTGAAAGGTTTATTTGAATACATTAGGGGGAACGCACGAAAAATGTCCTTTTCTTTGTTTTTGAACTGATTGCTAGTTAGATTATACACAATGTATTAAATTGTAAGCTGATAAATGCATTTTCTTTAACAGGGTAAGTCTAGTTGTGATCTTAATCTTAAGGGTTCAACTTTTTTGGGATTTGTCGTAATATTGTAAGTTCTTTTCTTTTTCATTCCTTGTTCGGTTGTGAAGTTGGAAACACCATATTTTGTTTAGCTAAGCGTGGTATATAAATATATTTTGTGAACAAAATGCTTATTAATTATAGTTACTGTGTTTTGGAGTGTGTTCAAAGTATGGATCTTGCTATGAATCTAGGTAGATTTTGGACAAGGTAAGAGATTTTGTTAAATATATTTGGTACTTTTAAAATTAATTATATAAAAAAATTTATTTTATTTTTATAGTTCACTATAGTTATAGCAATAGTCCAGAGCTCTGCCTTGTTTCTTAAAGTGCAATAGTTATCGCCAGGGCTCCGCCTTCTTTTTTCCTAAGCCAATCAAACTTTATCGATAATTAGGCTGTATTTTTGAGAAATTTTTTTTTTTAACTAATTGGAGGGAATTGAAGAATTGAATTAGTAAAATTTATATATATATATATATATATATATATATATATATATATATATATATATATATATATATATATATATATATATATATATATATATATAAGTTATATATAGTTTTTTTTCTTTATTATCTTAAGGGTTCCATAGTCTAACTTTCGAGTGTTCTAATTTTCTATAAAAGGAACCTTTGGACAAAATATTATCACAGGTTGTTGTATTTCAGTTGGGGTATATTCTCACTCTTATTTATAATTGCCAGTAAAATTCTGACAAGATCAGCGGTTTTGGTAATTTTAGACATATTAAAATGACTGCTAGGCATAGAGGTAAAGATTATTTTATGGTGGCTTATTATTTTAGTAGTGTTAGTATCGGTAAGCGTAATTTATTTTTAAAATTATTACCTTAAAAACATATTTCCAATTTCGTTCCCTTTTCATTTTCCTGAAACGTTCTTTTTTTTCAAATTCAGTTGTATTTAGGGTCTTTTTGTCCGAATATTATTTCTGATATTATTTCATAATAATTCTCTTTGCTTTTTGCCCCGGTCATTGATAATAGCTGCATACTTTTCACTAGTTCCCTTCCAAATCTTATGTTTTTAAAGTCGAATGAAAAGGAGGGGTGAAGTTTTCTTGCCTCTTTCCTCAGCTTGTTTACTTTTCTTATGTCTACTAACGTTAAATGTGGCTTCCAGATTTCTTGATTTGCGAGTTGTACACTGCTTTTGGTAATTTCTTTAGTAATTTCTTCTAAAACTGGATTTAAGCGTGCCTTAACTATATTTTCGTTATCTAACTTCGCATATAGAATTTGTTCAAAGAAATCTCCGATGCCTTGAAAATCAAGATATAGTTGTTCATTTGTAAATTCTTGTTCATACTTTTCTATGGCCTTCACCAAAGCATTTTTTGCGAGTTCAACTTCGCTACTATTTTACAGATGTAAGACTTTTAACGTTAGATGGAAAGAGCTTTGTTTGATTAAGGCCTTTGCTAAGGTTGGATCTTTTTCTATTATATGATTTTGCAAAATTGAAGAATTAATCCTTATTTGAGTGTTTTTAATTTGGACGGCGAGAAAGTAATTTGGTTGAGGTTCTTTCATTATTCCAGATCTTTTGACAAGTCCAATTTCTAAAAAAAAATTAAGTTGGGTTATTTTAATGATAGTTAGGTGGAATTAAACATATTTTCATAAACATTTTCACGGGATTAGCTGTGTGATTAATCAGGGGTTCAAAGATTTGTGCTACAGTTGATTTGATAATTACTTGGAATATTAAAAATTTGCCAACTTAGATGAGTTAATAATTCTTTTGACTTTGGAATGCGACCTGACCAAAAGGTTAATTCAGATATTTGACTGTTATTTTCGGAGCTATCTTCAGTGAACAATAGGTATTGTTGTAAACATTTAGGTAGTTGAAGGTCAATCAAGGTATAATTTATATTTGCCTTCCGCATAAGAAGACGGACATACTTCCCGCACTCTTCTTTTAAAGTCAGATGTGTTGACACATTACGAATTATTTTGAAAATTAATATTTTATGGAAATATAAGGGGTCTTTACAGCTTATTAATTTTTCGAATATGATTACATCTGTTTGAGGTGCGATTTTTGACGCAAAATTTTCGTCGCATTTGCTACAGATAATGATTATTTTCTTTAATTCATCATAGTCCTGCTCATGAAGGTGGAATTACCGACCGTTTCCTATTAAATTACTTGCTGAATAATGGGTTTTATAATCTTTGTAAATGCTGTTTAGTATGTTTGGTTCTTCTAATATGACATTTTTATTTTTTCTTATTTTTATTGATAAAAATCTTAGGGGCCATATGATCGTAAAGCCTTCTTCGTTATAAATTCTCCAGAAGTTTTCACGAATCAATGTTGCTATTAGAGGAAATTTTTTTCTTGGGAGGGGGGGTCGTTAAGTAGGGTCGTAAAAGTCAAAGACACAAGTCGTTGTTTACATTGGAAGTCTTTTCTTCTTATTTTACGTGAAAAGGAACAGAATAACAAGATGAATAAAATTTTCGCTATTAAATTATTACTGAGGACTATAGTAACTTCAAGTAGAAGGTAGAGGGTTTGGTAACGTAAATCTCTTGTTGCATCCTTAACGGCAGTTTCTAAATCTTTGTCCAATAATTCGTGGTCAATTTTAGACAAGTTTGGCAAACTTTGGGTTTTATATGGAAACCAAGATGTTCGATTTTTTGGGTAGCTTGGGGGAGTTTTTATTGTCCTGGTTTTGACATCAAAACTTTCCCCACTCTTCATCCCGGTAAGGTTTGGATTACCTAAGGTTCTTTTAATGACATTATTTTTATCAATATCCGTTCGTTAAAAGCAAGTTAGTTAGTTAATTAGCGGTTACCTGATTAACACCGGTTTCTTCTAGAATTGGGTATGACGTGTTTATTAAGGGTATTGATTTTCCTTTTTCACAGCCAACCAAATTTTTCTTTTAATTTAATCAGTCCTCCTTTGTCTATAAATTAGAAAAATTACATAAAGGCTGTGGAAATAGTTTGCTGAAACATTGTTTTAAGATCGTCCATGTCATAATTTTCCGTAATTCTCAATATTGGTCCATTATTGGTCGGTAATTTACTTTCTCATTTTAAAGATAGGGGGTTGTAAATGTTAATTGGAAGTCTTTGTTGCCTTCTTCGGGACAATTTTCATTAAATGTACATTATAATGTACATTAAATAATGTACATTAAATATTTCTTTAGGACAGTGGGGATTTGGAGGCTATGTATAGAATGATGAATATCCCTTTTTCTTAAAATTTAGCGTATTTGCCTCCTGCATTGATCTTTTAGACTTAGTTTATTTGGGGCTGTGTGAATTATCTTGTAAATCAATTGCTTACAAAAGCATAGCGGGCTAGCTGTGTCCAGCAATTTTTCATACACAATAACGTCTTTATTTGGTAAAATTTTTGATCCAAAATTTTCATCATTCATGTAGAATTTAATTGTTACATTTTTTAATTCTATATACTGTTCATCATAAATATAATGGGTTGTATTTTTTACAATCATTGGGTCAAAATCTGCACTGTACCATAAATAATTTTCGTATATTCCCAACATTATATTTTCATTTTCAACTATTTTGTAATTTAAGTTTAACAGCAACTCTAGAAACTTCAAGGGCCAAACTATTTTGAAACCTGGTTCTTCTTGCATGTGCCAAAAGTTTTCGCGTATTAAGGATGCTATTAAAGAATATTTGTAGAGGGGCATTGCACGGAGTAGGGCTGAGAAGGTGTATAAAGCATTATTTTGCCTATAATTGTAATCTTTACTCATTATATCTTGTGAGAAAGAGCCATATAATAAAATGATCATTCCATGTATAATGATATCGTCATTAAGAATGACGAGAACTTGTAATAAAGAACTTAAGGTACTATATTGTAAGTTCCTTATTGCATTTTTTATTGCGGATTCAAAGATTATTTCACGTAGCTCATGGTCTATTACCGAGAGGTTTGGTAAACTTTGGGTTTTATTTGGAATCCAAAATTCTTGTCTCGTAGGTACTAGGTCTTGGTTGGGTCTTAAAGCATCGGTACTACTTAAGGCTCTTTGTCGCGGCATTTTCCCCCAGTTAGTACTAGTTACGCATATAATAAGGCTAATTAGCTAATGGGTAATTACCTTTCGGCCTTGAGTCTTTCTGGTGTTTCGTCTAAAAAATTATACATTTTCTTTATCGTTTGAATTTTTTTGATTTTAGTTTTTTTGTACGCGTCTTTTTTGCTTCTACTGATTTTTTTCGCTTTAAGAAAATGTTATTTCCCCCTACTGCATATTCGTGAGATATTGGGTCATACATAAATTTGGCATAATGTCAGATTTCATCTAAAGGATGGTGTACTCCTTCGTACTTGATAAAACTTTTATTTTCTTCGATTTTGTAACAAATTTTAGGCGGTCTACATTTATCGATTAAAAGTAGGTCGGTTTGAGTGGGGCCCTTACAAAACCAATGAAGTATATTAAATCTTTGTTGTAACTTTCTTATTAATAATTGAAGGCTTGTTAAATTCTTTCCTTTTTTACTTTTATTCGAGTATTTAATTTTCACTTCCCCTCTAGCGGGTTCATACTTTGGGGTATTTGCTAATTTTAAGCCAAATCTATAGGTATGAGGTTCGAATTTTGTTAAATCATAATTAAGGTACCACGTTTCAGCGTACACTTCTTTACCATTCTCGTCTTGAACTAAGATCGCAGCCGCGTATCTAATATTTTCTTTAGCATGAATAATTGAAATAAATTCCGTATCTATAATTGCTTTGGACATGTTTTGGTGGTAAATGGGGTAGTCAATTAGGTTAAGAGGGATTTAATAACTTGGAGAAATTGGAAGTGAGAAAAAGAAATATTTTGTAAATTACAAATTAGTAACGTCAAGTAATAAGCAGAGAAATACAACGTATAAGGATTTTTATTCAAATTCGTTCAAAAACTGGCGAATATTTTATACAATGGGTAGAATTGGTTGGTACAACATCGGTTGAAGCAACGAAGGATCAGCAATCGGTAAATCACACCGATACAGCGTACGAACCCAGACAAGGCTCGTAAGCAGCATCCGCACCAACCACCGACTTTTGGCTCACGGGGAATGGGGGGGGGATTTGATTAAGTCAATATTTTATTTTTTTTCGGATATTTATAATTTAATTTTACTTGTTCACTTTATCACTGGCTGGAGAAGCGAAGAATCGTCGATTTAGAGAGTCTTTGCCGTTCATAGTGGGTGAAAGCAAGCTGAAACACGCTTTGCTTTCCCACTACAACTCGTAATGGCACCCGTTATCGTTATTCCAGGTTGTGTGTATAGTAGATTGCTTGTGATCTCAATTGCAATTTTATTTTTTAAACCTAAATCTTCTGTAAGCTATAGCAATATTACTAAGCTTTCGAATTAACGTTTTGTTATTGTTAAATTATTCTTACGGTAAAATATGTTAACAAAGCGACAGGTTATATTATTGGAGAAATTAAAGTTCAAGAATTTGGAAAAGTCTCGCCTACTTATCTAGCGAACTGTTCAGTTGACGGGACACTCCTCAAATTCTGGTTGCAAGCATTCAGAATTCTATGTCACAAGAAAAAGGGATTTTTATTTTAGGGATATTTCATCGGATCAGTTTGCTATAGGGAAATAGCAATTAAAAAATTATGGGCAACAAATAGGAACACATTTGTTTCTTGGCAATAGTTTGCGAAGGTGCTTGTTGGTGCTAAATTCTTTGATTTATTGTTGGGATAATAATGCACTTTTCATCAGGTGTTTGTTAAACGATGATACAAATATTTATAAGGTTACTTCAAAGATAAGGTTTAACTTCCTGATAGGCCACTGTTAGCTATAGAGGTATTGATTAACTTCCTGTTAGGCCAGTGTTACTTATAGAGGTATTGATAAGTTTTAACGTTAAGGAATTACTTTTGGGTAGTAGAAAAAATGTTAATAAAGCGGTTGTACTCTTGTGGTTATTCTTGTTAAAATGATGAGTCGGGACTTACATAAAATAATCAACACTTATTGACGAGGTAGGCCAGTTTTTTTTTTCAATCGTAGTCTTAGCAAACTTCCTGAAAGGTATTTTCTTTTAGGGATGTTTATTACGGAGTGGTTCCTTGGCGAGGAGCAAAAAAAATTAAATTAATTTTTTTTAATCATATCTTGATTTTATCAGTAAATAACTATTTTTATTATACCCCAGGATGATAGATTGCTTATTAACAATCTCTTAATAAAATTCTTGTTTTTTTACAACTCGGCCTGACCTTGTTGTTACTTTTTCTTCAGTAGACTCAGTTTTTTTCTTTGGCTTCGCTAGCGATATTAAATCAGATTGTTTATATTGTTTCTTAAGGAATTTTTGACCTTTCAGTTGTGCCTTTTTAGCTTGGGCAGTTGCACTATGTGGTCTTATTCCTTCCACGTCTTTGAGCTTATCTGTGTCTGATTCACTGTCAGTATCTGAGGAACTAGTAGTTGTAGATTTAGTATCTGGTTCTTTTGAAGTAGAAGTTTAAGATTTAGGTGTTGACCCTGCTTGACCTTCGTAAATTTCTTCTCCTCGCGAAGTAGAGAGTTTACTAATTGATTCGTCCTGTTGACTTCTGTGCTCGGGAGAATTGAAGGATTCTTGGGAGCTTTGGGAGGATTCAAATGTTTTCTTGGAGTGCCTCCATTGCTTGAAAGCCATATCTTCCAAGGGTGCGGAACTGATTACATCATGGTTTCGTTCCAAGAAACCCAATCCTTTGGTTTTGCTTTTGATACTGTTATGTTGTGATACTGTTGTTCACCCGTGGCCGGACTAGCATTAACTTTACTTTGTCTAGTCTTAATTGGGTAATTAATAAGGTCCATGGCTTCTCGTAATGTTTGTCTTTGGGGCTGGTTGACCTTTTCTGACTCTATGTCACCAGGGGTCTGTATAGCCTTATTTAATTCATCGTGTAACGAAAAAGGTCTGTCTATTGGTGTGACAGGGTTTACCAAACTGTCAGGGAAACGTTTTGGAGGATAAGGTGTTGATATTTTATCTTGGAAAAATTGTGTTTGTGGAGAAATCGTATAGTCCAATGCTTCTGACTCCTCACTTGAAGATGAGTCACTTTTCTTCCGTCTCCGTGTGATGGGGGTAATTTTTTGGGGGGTAACCATATTTGTCATCGTTAGAAACTCATTAAATTTCTCCTCGTCACTACTATTCTCAAAATATCCTTGTTTAAAATTAAAAGGTTTAAGCTCACTTAGTCTAAAGCGAGGTGGCTCATTTCCGTCTTCAGAGGTATTCGATGTTGAAGGTTGAGGGGTCCATGTTTCTGTGAATTTTGCCCTTTTTAAACGACTAACATACGTTTTATGGGTTTTTCCCGTTTTTGGTTTTAATATTTTAAAAGTAACGTTATTATCATACTTTTTAATTATTCTGAAGGGTCCAGTGTATCTGTTAAAGAGGGTTTTGCCGTCCGATTTGTTTTCATTTTTTAAGTAAACATAATCTTCTACTTGAAAATCGAGTTCACCTTTAACATTTAGGATATTCTTGGGTTCTTGTTTCCCTTTTGATTTTTCTATTTCTAGTTTTACAAGTTTATAAGTTTTTCTCATTCTATTGATAAATTCTTGCTTATAATCTTCAAATTCATTTTAGTTTTGTCTTGATTCTATAATTTCATTATGCGGGATTCGAAAATCTCGTCCGAATAATATATAAAATGGGTTATCCCGTATAACTGTGGAGTAAGCTGTATTAATCACATTTGTTAAATATGGTAAGGTTTCATGCCAATCCCTCCGATTTTCTTTTGTATAAATGCTTAAAATATTAGAGAATAGCTTGTGTCTGATTTCGATTTTTCCATTGGCCTGGGGATGATAGGGGGTCGTTACCAATTTATTTATTTGAAGAAAAGACATTAAATCCTTGGTCACTTTTGATACGAAGTTAGGACCATTGTCGCTTAATACTGTATTAGGAATGCCAAAATTAAGAAATATTTTAGCAAGGGCTTTTGAGGTTGTATAAGCACTTTGGTTTTTCAAAGGCTTAGCAAAAGTGAAACCAGAAAAATGATCTATTACTGAAAGTACGCAGGTGTTTCCTTTGTTGGACGTGGGTAGTCCTCCACTAGTACCATATAAATCAAAAGAAACTATATCAAATGGAAACCTGGCCGTAGGAGTCCTTCCAATAGTTGGATTAGGGTAAATTTGGGGATTCTTTCTTAAATTATATGTTTCACAAGTATTGACATAATTCTTCAACTTTGTTAAGTCTGAAGTGACAAAAAAGTATTATTTTAATCTATGGAAAGTCTTATCTAATCCTAAATGACCTCCCACGTCAGAATGAAAAAAAAAATCAAAAGCGGGTTTTAACAAAATTTGGGGTAAAACTGGTACAATGGAAGTTTGATTTCTGTTATTGCTATCGGTCATTATTCTACATAATATTTTTTCATCCAAATCGTAATAATAATTATCAATTTCTTTTTTGAAAGGTTTCATTTTATCAGGTAGCTCTTTATCAAATAAGAAATATTCTATTAGAGCAGCGCAAGTATTGTCTCTCTTTTGATATATTTTTATATTATTTAAGGATAGTGGGCTTTCTTTGTGTTCTTCCTCAACCGAATTCTCGGTTTTCATTTTTAAACTTTTAGTTTTTGGAGCATATTTTGCTTTTATCGTGTTAACTTCTTCATTTTCATCTTCTAAGGGAGCATTATCTGGAAGTATACTAAAATAGTCGCATGGGGCGTTTTGTTTTCCCTTAAGATGTTCAAATTCATAATCCAAATCTTGGATTTTTAATATCCATCTCGCGAGGACTCCCGACGGCCTTTTGAAAGTTTGTAAGTACTGCAGGCTTTTGTGGTCCGAAAGCAGTTTAAATTTTCTGCCTACCAAATAGTGTATGAACTTGTCCAAATGGTGGATAATCGATAATAATTCAAGCTGTTTAGCAGAATAATTATTTTCTCGGGGTGTGAGGGTACGAGAAGCTTACGCTACTACTCTTTCTTCCCCATTATTTATTTGGGAGAAAATCGCCCAATTTCCCTTGGTTGAGGCATCCGTTGTAACAGCGAATTGTCCTGTTTGGAAATCGGGTAATGATAAAATAGGTTCTGAAGTTAGAGCCTTTTTTAAATGATCTAATGAATCCTGAGCTATTTTAGACCAAGCAATTTTTTGTGGGTTCCCTCTAGTGAGGTGCGTTAGAAGTTTCGCTACATGTGCGTAATTTCTTATAGATTTCCGAAAATAACTCATTAAACCTAAGATTCCACCTAATTGTTTAATAGTTTGGGGGGTTTTATGCTTTTAACAGATTTTATCTTTTCAGGGTCTGGGGAAATTTTTCCTTGTGTTACAACTACTCCTAAAATTTTTATTTTTGTTTGAAAAAGATTTACTTTTTCTGGTCTATATTTTAAATTACCTTCTCAGAATTTCTCAAATACTTTTGCTAGGGTTACTAAATGGTCTTCTGGACCTTTGTCCATTGCTAGGACGTCATCCACAAAGTGAATGATATTATTTAGACCTCTTAATAAATGAAGTAGGGGTCTACATAATGCACTTGAACCAGTTTTTAGTCCAAATGGTACTCTTAAGTATTCATAAGAGCCATATTCTGTTGTAGAAAATGCGGTTTAGTAAACATTCTCCTCTGCTATTTTTACTTGATGATAGCCTTGTGTCAAATCCAGGGAAGTAAATATTTTATTTTTATTTGATATTGAATCTAAAATTTTATCTATTCTAGACAGGGGAAATTTATCACTGACTACCTGTTTATTTAGGGCGCTATAATCTACTACTAGTCTAAGGTCATTATTTTTCTTTGGCACGAGTATAACGGTTGTAGAATATGGGCTTATGCTTGGTCTTATGATTTCATTCTTTTTGAGTTCCTGTATTTTATTTATTAGCCATTCTTTATGTTTATAAGGAATACGGTATGGTTGTTTTGCCACTGGCAGCCCCGTAGTTTGTATTGCGTGTTCATAAAATTGGATAAGTCCTATGTCATCTTCAGATGTCGAGAAAATATCTTTATATTCCCATAATAAGTCGCATAATTTTTGTTTCAATGGAATGTCCGTGTGACTTAGTTCGAATTTTTCAAGAAACTGAATTCTGGTCAGGGGGTATTCTTTGTCAACCTGAATGTTTATATTATTCACTAAGTTTTTTTTCAGAATTTTTCCAATTATTTATATCTGTCTCAGATACTACTTGTATCTGTACGATGCATGTGCCTTTGCTTAGGGTAATCATGTCACTCGCGTGAGTGTTTGTTACCCAAATGTAACCTTCACCCTTTTCGTAATTTATAATCTGTTCTTCACAGGTTATATATTTTGGGATATCCTCCAACTGTGAAGCTATCCAAATTTCATTTTTATCATTTATTGGTTCTAACATTTGGGATATTTGCACTCTCTGCATTGATTTAGGGGGAATCTTAGTTTTTCGTACTACAAATCCATAATATTTTTCGTTATTATTTTCTTCTATTGAATTTAGAATATTATTCGCTGGTTTTTTCCTGGAAGTTTCTATATTTGCTAGTTTTTTCCATAAATAAGAAATTTCTTGAATTTGTTTCTTCCTATACTCTTTCATGTTGCCTATATTCTCCTTAATCTTGTTTGCTTGTATGTTATTTATTATCGATTTGGTTCCCGTCGGATAGATAAACTTTGAATTTGCTACATCTAATAATATTTTATTGGCTTTTAAAAAATTAGCGCCTATGATGGCTTGGTATGGAAAATTCTTACAAATTATAAATCGAGTATAGAAATTTCTGTTGTCTTTGCGCAAGGCTAGGTACACGGTTCCCTTTACGTCCAGATCATGTCCGGTTACGCTTGATAAATTGGGACAGATGTTGCTCATTTGTCGTTTAATAAAATTGGGTAATTTGTTAAATACGGATGTATTTATCACATTTACTGTTGCCCCTGAATCTATAAGGGCTAAGAAGTAAATATTCCCTGCATTAAAATTTTCAAATATTGGTAGCGTATTATTATTATTTGCACTCGAAAATGGTAAAATCACTGGAGGGGACCTATAAATTATTTCGCCACCAAATTTTGGTCCTACGAATTTTGGAGGCTTGAATCGTTTCCCTGGGGTTCCCAGATCTCAGGTGTAGAACTTTCATTTGTTCTACTTTTGTTTTCTTGATTATTACTTGAGGTGGAGTTGTTATATGGTTGCCGTCGGCTGATATAACTACCTCTTGTATTTCTATTCCAACTATTACTAGGTTGATTTGTCCTTCCACGATACCCTCCGCGATACTGATACGTATTGCGTTGGAAATTCTGATTTTGGGTGGGGTAATTACCTCTTGTTACAAAGATGTTCCCTCAATTGCCTCTAGGGGCGTACCTACTATAATTTATCCCCTTGGACAAACAGTTACTCGTTCCCCTAAAACTAGGGCGATAATTATTGTTTGCAAAACAATTTCTTGCAATATGTCCTAACCGGTTACAGGTGTAGCACCTTAGTGGTTCATTATTAGTTTGTGCTCTCAATTGATTATCGGGGTTAGAACGTACTTGTTTTAGAGGTTTGGTGGTTCGAATTTGATTTTGAATGGGTTTTGGCGATGATTCTCGGGAGAAAATTCGCGGAGAAGAATATCTTGATTTTATAGGGGTTTGATTTTCTACAGCATTTATTGACAGTTTTTGATGCTGTAGGACAATCGAATCAATTTCTACGGCTCTTTATATTTCCTGAACTGCTAGTTCTAGGTTATACATATTCTTAGCTATTAGTAGGCGATATAATTTTGGGTTGAGCCCCTGTTTAAATGCGTTAAGTATTATTTTTTCATATAATTCCTCTTCTCCTGGACCGTATCACACTTCTGTTGCAATTCTAATTTTATGTAAGTACTCTCGAACTTTTTGGGTCTGTTCGAATGTAACTAGGCCATGTTTCAGTTTATTAAATGAACTTGTGTCAATAAATCTTTTCTGGAAGGCCTTTTGCAATAATTCTATTGAGTTAACTGTTGAGGTGGCTTCTGTGCCTATCGTATTTTCAATTTGTTTTAAAAACGTTAGCGCCTGTCCTTTTAGTCTTAAAAGTAGCATGCTTTTTAATACTTTTAATTCAATTTTTGTCATTTCTACGAATTGTCCTAAATGGATGTTGAATTGATCAATGTCTGTATCTCCTTCATATTCTGGTGATGATTTTGCAATTTCTACCGAAGTTGCAATAATTTGTTGCACTTTTAATATTTCATCTTGTTTCTGGTCCATATTTATTGTAGTCTTTTTTGAGTATGCGGTATATAATAATCTCTAATAGTTTTTAATTTTACTACTGTTTTATTTTAATTCTTAAAGATTTTGATTATTTTTGAATGGAGTATTCCTATATATAAAAAAAATGCAAAAATAGAAATAATATTGCACTGCACTTAAAAATCAAAAAATAATTTGTAAATAATCATAATTGTCTATGTTAGTAGGCATTCATTGTTGCAGGTATTTTCAGTTCCTTTTACTGTCTTCTTTTTCTGACCGCGCCAAATGTTACGGGGGAGGGTTATGGTGACATAAATTTTATGAGGGAAGTTGTTGTGAATTTTGTTGGGAAGTTTTGCTTAAGGGGGGATTTTTACCGTGAGGTACTTGGGACTTTTCTAAGTCTTGGTAGCTTAATGTTGATATGAGATATGGGAGCTAAATTGCTAACAGAATAAAAAGTCTCTGTAGATAATCCCCAGTAACCTGAGAGACAGAATCATCTCAGTGATGTTCGAGGTCTCCTGAAATAGTATAGATTCCCTTGGGACCATACCTGAAGACTAGAGGAACTGTACCTGATGCCCTATTACATAGACAAGAGATGATTAAGGACAATGAGTTTTATTTTCTTACTTGCATACAACTTTGGACAAAACACTTCCAATAATTAGTAACATGAAAGGGTGCACATGAACACTGGAATATGACTATCATAAGACTGAACTACCAACTGCCTGAGTCGAGCTAATATAAGTCTAAGACTTGATTTCTAAAATAAAGAACTTGGGGGACAAGCTTGGTGACCTGGGCAGTTGACCTTTACCACAAAAATGTTGCAATACTGCTGGTATTCCCCAATCATGATACTTTGACCTGTCTCTGCTCCCAGGAGTTATATTTGTAACAAGGATTTATCTTCTGGTTTTGAGTTAAAAAAACAGAGTTTAAATGAACCAGTTATAGAGATTTGATTTTGATTGGTTGATTCAAAAAGGAACATTTCTATTATTTGTTTGACGTGTTTAAAAGCACGTAGCCCACAAAGTATTGAATAACTGCTAAATTCCAGATTCTATAAGACTTAACTTTAAATCTTTTTCTAATTTACTAAAGGGGTATGACTGAGAAATTTATTCTTGAATTTAAGAGTTTCTAAAGGAGTATGAATGATAGATTTGGTCCTGAATTTTATAGAGGGGGGGGCTGGTCTATATGTTACAATCATAATTTCTGATAGCCTTGTCTGTTCAAAAATGTTTATTTTGTTTGGAAAGTGTCACCTCGACTTTGATTCCCATTTTTTGTTGTTTTTTTTGCCGATTTTAGTCATTCAAGGCATTAGTGAAAAATTTGACGCTGTTGACAAGTCAATATAAGCTACGTCAAAAATCTATGTTGACAGATAAGCGACTACCTTCAGCCAATTGTGTTTGACGTTATCAATCCATTTTTTTCTAAATTAAACAAGAAACAAAACTAACTTAAGGAGCAACATTAAACTTAAAACGATAGATATTACTATATATACAAGAGGGTTCGTCCCTCCTCACTTCCTGCTCTAAATTTTTTAGTTTTTCTGTATGGTTTATTCTTTATATGAAAAAAACTTCCCCCTTCCGAACCCCACTCTTACGCTACAGTCTTATATATGGTTCAAAATTACTTTTTATTCCTATCTAAACAATTATTGTGTTAGAGCAGCTGTTCCTAAGCGATTAGGATACAAATTCGGACTATAACTTAAGGTGGGACTGAGGTGGTACAAGCCCTGATGTATGAAATAATTTCAATACTAATGATGCCCCGCTTTGCTTTTTTACCACTGTGTCAGTAGACACAGGGATGGTATTCTTTATGGAACATAGAAAAAGACTGTCGCACTGGGACGGGCGCTAATAGCTCCCATCACCGATATTAAAGGTGCATACCAAAAATATTCCCAGGAATAAAGAATAACTAGGGATCAATCTACACCCTTTCTCATAGATCATTTTCTATTTATCTGAAGGGTTACTAAGTTAGGATATTGGAACATAAAAGGACCTTTTTGCGCCTCTCTGCGGAGGGGCGTACTCCCTCCTTGACAAAGATTCAATGACCCGCTTCTATAATGGCTGATGGAAAATTATACACTTCTGTACATAATTTTATCCAGTTTTATCAGTTTAAAAAAAAATCTATGCATTAGTTGTTTATTTTGTGGAAGTACGATGAAATTTAGGAATCAGTACGTCATCGCAAGCCATTATTGTCTTTAAAATTTGAAAACTCACCGTAATTTTAATTCAATTAGTTATATCAGAATTGAAGCTTTACATCAATTATATATATATATATAAAATTGATGCGATCACCCCTGAAAATTAAACAAAAGAAACACAGCAAGCAAAGAAGCATATAAACATGCATACAAACAATAACCGTTATTATCAGAAAAAATTCAAAATTTCCACTTTTGTGATTATATGCTTGACAATTTTTTGGTTACTTAAAAAGGCAACTAGAACTTTTGATTTTTATTGAACGTTTATATTAGTAAAAAATATGCGTAACTTAAGACTTAACTTAGGTAACAAACTTTTATAGTCTTATATTTTTACTACCTGTTGGTGTAGCATTTTGAAAGCCCCCCCAAGCACCCCAGCGCGCGTAAGTCGAATTCCTATCTAAACAATTATTGTCTTAGAGCAGCTATTCCTAAGCGATTAGGATACAAAGTCGGACTATAACTTAAGGTGGGACTGAGGAGGTACAAGCCCTGATGTATGAAATAATTTCGATACTAATGATGCCCCGCTTCGCTTCTTTACCACTGTGTCAGTAGACACAGGGATGGTATTCTTTATGGTACATAGAAAAAGACTGTCGCACTGGGACGGGCGCTAATAGCTCCCATCACCGATATTAAAGGTGCATACCAAAAATATTCCCAGGAATAAAGAATAACTAGGGATCAATCTACACCCTCTCTCATAGATCATTTTCTATTTATCTGAAGGGTTACTAAGTTAGGATATTGGAACATAAAAGGACCTTTTTGCGCCTCTCTGTGGAGGGGCGTACACCCTCCTTGACAAAGATTCAATGACCCGCTTCTATAATGACTGATGGATAACTATACACTTCTGTACATAATTTAATCCAGTTTTATCAGTTTAAAAAAAATCTATGCATTAGTTGTTTATTTTGAGGGAGTACGTGTAAATTTAGGAATCAGTACGTCATCGCAAGCCATTATTGTCTTTAAAATTAAAAAAATCACCGTAAATTTAATTCAATTAGTTATATCAGAATTGAAGCTTTTCATTAATAATATATATATATATATATATATATATATATATATATATATATATATATATATATATATATATATATATATATATATATATATATATATATATATATATATATATATATATATATATATATATATATATATATATATAAAACTAATGCGATCACCCCTGAAAATTAAACAAAAGAAACACAGCAGGCAAAGAAGCATATAAACATGCATACAAACAATAACCGTTATTATCAGAAAAAATACAAAATTTCCACTTTTGTGATTATGTGCTTGACAATTTTTCGGTTACTTAAAAAGGCAACTAGAACTTTTGATTTTTAATGAACGTTCATATTAGTAAAAAATATGTGTAACTTAAGAATTAACTTAGGTAACAAACTTTTATAGTCTTATATTTTTAATAGCTGTTGGTGTAGCATTTTGAAAGCCCCCTCAAGCACCCCAGCGCGCGTAAGTCGTTACGCACCATATTAGTTACGCGTCATTGTAGTTGTAACCCTGTGTTCCAACTGTGAATATATATCTATACATCTATATATATAAAAATAAGTTGTTTGTCTGTCTGTCGACTGACGTCATTATAAGGATTGAGCTGTATGTCGTCATGAAGTTAGTCATCATATACCAATTCAAAAACGAATGTATTCAACCGAAGTAGCTGAGTTGGTAAAGCGTTATGTTCCAGGTTCTAGGTCCAAGAGGTTCCAGATTCGAACCTTGGCTTTAGCATTATTACAAAAGAAGAAAAATAACTAAAAAAGGTTACGCGCGTGGAGGGCTGGGGGGGGTTGCGCGAAGCCCCCCCACCAACTATATATATACATATATATCTATATATATAAAAATAAGTTGTCTGTCTGTCTGTGGATCAGGTGACGTCATGTTTCTGTGTCGGCTGACGTCATGAAATTAGTTGTCGTCATTTTTGCTTTGACGGTGACGTCATTCAAGATATTTAAGAGATATGTTCACGAAGAAATCTATTAATGTTTAAGTTTACAATGACTGATGAACTTACCGTGGCAAAAGCCGATGAAGATGCTCAAAGAGTCTATGCCAAAAAACTTGCTGTTGATAGAGAGAGTCAGAAAAGAAAGCGTGCCGAGGAATCAAAAGAACAGCAAGGAAACAGGCTTGAGGCTAAAGAACGCAAAACCGCGCAGTTAGATGAAGATCCACCTGGACAGCAAGAGTCAAAACATATCAAAACTGAAAATGATAGCGATGATGATTGGGTTTGGGATTTTGACTTGGATAAGGTCGTCAATGCCTACCAGATTTTAGTTAAAAAAACAAAGGTTCGGCGATATGTATTTCATAGTGAAGCTGAAAAATAAAGAAGAAAAAGAAAACTGAAAAAAGAAAAAAAGTAAAAAACTAAAAAATACTGAAAAGAAAAACACTCAAAGAGAAATTACAGACCGGGACACAAATGACGACCGGGACAGAGGGAATATAAATAACGACCGGGACACTCAAAGACAAATTACAGACTGGGATACCGGGACACAAATGACGACCGGGACACAGGGAAGATAAATGACGACCAGGACACAGGTATTTAAGAATATCGTTCAAAGACAAATTTTTAATTGTAAGAAGACCGTTGAAAGAGAAATTTCTAATTGTAAAATGACTGAAGAACCTACAATGGCAACGGTACCACCATCAAAGTAGATAACCAGTGGGTTGTTCCATATTCCCCATTATTATCAAAAACATTTAATGCACACATAAACGTTGAATACTGTAACTCCGTAAAGGCAATCAAATACATATGTAAATACGTCAACAAAGGCAGTGACATGGCAGTTTTTGGCTTGCAGCCCAAAATCAAAGATTTCGACGAAATCGTACAATATCAGGCTGGAAGATACATAAGCAGTAATGAAGCTGTTTGGCGAATTCTTTCATTTCCGATACATGAACGTAGTCCAGCTGTTGTTCACTTAGCGGTACATTTACAGAATGGTCAACGTGTTTATTTCTCGGAAACCAACGTGCAACAAAGAGCCCTGAATCCACCGAGTACAAAGTTAACAGCTTTTTTTTTGCTTTGCAAAAATTATTCTTTTGCAAAAAACTGCTGTATACTGAAGTGCCTTCGTATTACACGTGGAATACTAAAAATAAAGTATTTGAACGTCGAAAACAGGGTAAGTCAGTCGACGGCCAACCTACCATCTTCAAAGATACCACGATAGGAAGACTCTACACCGGTCACCCCACTCAACATGAATGCTTCTTTCTACGCCTGCTTTTGTTGAATGTACCCGGTCCGACATCCTTTGAGTATTAGAGAGCTGTAAACGGTACTATACATGACACTTACCGTAGTGCATGCCAAGCTCTGAATTTATTGGAGAATGACCAACACTGGGATAACTGCATCAATGACGCGTGCGAAACGTCAACCCCAAGTTAAATTCGTGCATTGTTTGGTATCATTTTAACAACTTGCTCTCCATCAGCTCCTACAGAGTTATGGGGAAAATATAAGTCAAAAATGTCCGTAGATATACTCCATCGAAAACAGTTAGAGACGTCAGATATGACTTTTGATTTTACATCAGAAATTTATAACTACACTTTAGTTATTATAGAAGATTTGTGCGTACGTATGGCAAACAAACCTCTTCAGGATTTGGGAATGCCTTCATCTAACCGTATCGCTGCTGTTTCGACATGTGTAGAATTGGATCGTGAACAAAGTTACAGTACGAGTGATCTATTGTCGTATGTACAAAATAACATTTCCAAGTTAACGTCGGAACAAAAAGACATATATGATACGATACTCAATTTCAGGACGTATACAACTACCTGCTGATTTCTGTAATTTAGTGACGTCCAAAAATGAATTGATTGAAAAAGTATTTCCGAATATTCTAAAAAATTATAAAAATAATAAATGGCTAAGTGAAAGAGCGATTCTCGCACCCAAAAATATAGACGTCCACGAAATCAACAATATTGTTTTGACCAGGATTCGAGACCAGAGAGTCCTTTACAAGTCAATCCACACAGTTTTGGAACCAAATGAAGCGGTTAAGTATGCATGTTTGTTCGTTTGTAAAAAGAGCGTTTGCATATGACGTCATTATTAGTACATACGGCTTTGTATATGCACAGACAATGGGAAAGCCAAGAATGTTGTATATTCGCAATTTTTACGTAGTTTAACTCTTGCAGACGAAATGAATGCTTGCCTGAAAAATTTTAATTTATGGGCACACGTAAAAATATTAAAATTAACTACAAATATGCGTGTCCGATTGCAAAACGATGACTCTGGTCAAACATTTTCAGATCAATTGCTGGCAATTGGAAACGGAAAGCTCCCAGTAGTGGGAAAGCCAAAAATGTTGTATATTCGCAATTTTTACGTAGTTTGAAACACATATATAAATCTATCTATATTCACAGGTGGGACACAGGGACATAACTACAATGGCGCGTAACTAATATGGCGCATAACGACTTACGCGCGCGGGGGGGCTTGGGGGGGTGCGAAGCGCTCCACCAACTAGGTGTTGGCGCTTCGCGCCACCCCAACACCTAGTTGGTGGGGGCGCTTCGCGCCCCCCCAAGCCCCCCCGCGCGTGTAAGTCGTTACGCGCCATATTAGTTACGCGCCATTGTAGTTGTGTCCCTATGTCCCACCTGTGATATATATATATATATATATATATATATATATATATATATATATATATATATATATATATATATATATATATATATATATATATCTATATATATAAAAATAAGTTGTCTGTCTGTGGATGTGTGGATGGATGTGTGGATGGATGTGTCAGGTGACGTCACCTGAAAAAACTGGATTAGGTGACGTCAAAACTGAAAAAACTAAAAAAAGGCAAAAACTACAAAAAAAACTAAAAACTAATAAAAAAAATAAAAAAGCTAAAAAACTAAAAAAACTATAAAGGTAAAAACCAATAAAAAACTAAAAAAAAAACTGAAAAAACTAAAAAAAGGCAAAAACTACAAAAAAAAACTAAAAACTAATAAAAAAAGTAAAAAAGCTAAAAAACTAAAAAAACTAAAAAAACTAAAAAAAGGTAAAAAACTAAAAAAAATAAAAAATAAAAAAAAACTAAAAAAAAGGAAAAAACTGAAAAATAAGCTAAAATAAAGGTAAAAACCAATAAAAAACTAAAAAAAAAAAGGAAAAAACTAATAAATGACGACACTCAAAGAGAAAGCGACCAGGACAAAAAACTAAAAAAAAAGGCAAAAACTACAAAAAAACTAAAAACTAATAAAAAAATAAAAAAGCTAAAAAACTAAAAAAAATAAAAAAAGGTAAAAAACTAAAAAAAACTAAAAACTAAAAAAAAACTAAAAAAGGTAAAAACTAAAAGAACTAAAAAAGAAAAAAATAAATGACGACACTCAAAGAGAAAGCGACCAGGACAAAAGGAATGTTCGATTAGCAATCAACAAAGCACCGGGACACAGGGAGTATAAATGACGACCAGGACAGAAGTAAAAAAAAAAATTAACAAAACTAAAAAGAAGGTAAAAACTACAAAAAAACTAAAAAAAAAAAAAAACTAAAAACTAATAAAAAAACTAAAAAATCTAAAAATCTAAATAAACTAAAAAAGAAAAAAAAAGGAAAAAAATAAAGGAGAAAAACAAAACTAAAAAACGAATGTATATACAGACCGGTACACCGGGATACAAATGACGACCGGGACACAGGGAATATAAATAACGACCGGGACACAGGGACACAACTACAACGGGGACACCGGGGGAAACAGGGGGATATAAATGACGACCGGGACAAAAAAACTAAAAAGAAATAAAAACTAAAAACTAATAAAAAAAACTAAAAAATCTAAAAATCTAAATAAGCTAAAAAAGAAAAAAAAAGGAAAAAAATAAAGGAGAAAAACAAAACTAAAAAACGAATGTATATACAGACCGGGACACCGGGATACAAATGATGACCGGGACCCGGGACACAGGGAATATAAATGACGACCGGGACACAGGGACACAACTACAACGGGGACACCGGGGGAAACAGGGGGATAACCTGACAATCTATTTATATGCAAAGACAATGGGACAGCAAAGAATGTTGTATATTCGCAAGTTTTACGTAGTTAAAACCATATATATATATATATATCTATATTCACAGGTGGGACATAGGGACACAACTACAATGGCGCGTAACTATTATGGCGCGTAACGACTTACGCGCGCGGGGGGGCTTGGGGGGGGCGCGAAGCGCCCCCACCAACTAGGTATTGGGGTGGCGCGAAGCGCCACCCCAACATCTAGTATATATATATATATATATATATCTTCTATCTATATAAAAATAAGTTGTCTGTCTGTGGATGGATGGATCAGGTGACGTCACCTGAAAAAACTGGATCAGGTGACGTCAAAACTGAAAAAACTAAAAAAAGGCAAAAACTACAAAAAAAACTAAAAACTAATAAAAAAAAAGCTAAAAAACTAAAAAAACTAAAAAAAGGCAACAACTACAAAAAAAAACTAAAAACTAATAAAAAAAATAAAAAAGCTAAAAAACTAAAAAAACTAAAAAAACTAAAAAAAAGGTAAAAAACTAAAAAAACTAAAAACTAAAAAAAACTAAAAAAAAAAGAAAAAACTGAAAAATAAGCTAAAATAAAGGTAAAAACCAATAAAAAACTAAAAAAAAACTGAAAAAACTAAAAAAAAGGCAAAAACTACAAAAAAAACTAAAAACTAATAAAAAAAGTAAAAAAGCTAAAAAACTAAAAAACTAAAAAAAGGTAAAAAACTAAAAAAAATAAAAAATAAAAAAAAACTAAAAAAAAGGAAAAAACTGAAAAATAAGCTAAAATAAAGGTAAAAACCAATAAAAAACTAAAAAGAAAAAAAGGAAAAAACTAAAAAAAATTTTCATCTAAAAAACTAAAAAAAACTAAAAAAGGTAAAAACTAAAAGAGCTAAAAAAGAAAAAAAAGAAATGACGACACTCAAAGAGAAAGCGACCAGGACAAAAGGAATGTTCGATTAGCAATCAACAAAGCACCGGGACACAGGGAGTATAAATGACGACCAGGACATAAGTAAAAAAAAAAAACTATCTATATATATAAAAATAAGTTGTCTGTGGATCTGTGGATCGTGGATCAGGTGACGTCACCTGAAAAAACTGGATCAGGTGACGTCAAAACTGAAAAAACTAGAAAAAACTGGATCAGGTGACGTCAAAACTGAAAAAACTAAAAAAAGGCAAAAACTACAAAAAAAACTAAAAACTAATAAAAAAAATAAAAAAGCTAAAAAACTAAAAAAACTAAAAAAAGGCAAAAACTACAAAAAAAACTAAAAACTAATAAAAAAGCTAAAAAACTAAAAAAACTAAAAAAAAGGCAAAAACTACAAAAAAACTAAAAACTAATAAAAAAAATAAAAAAGCTAAAAAACTAAAAAAACTAAAAAAACTTAAAAAAAGGTAAAAAACTAAAAAAACTAAAAACTAAAAAAAACTAAAAAAAAAGGAAAAAAACTGAAAAATAAGCTAAAATAAAGGTAAAAACCAATAAAAAACTAAAAAAAAAACTGAAAAAACTAAAAAAAGGCAAAAACTACAAAAAAACTAAAAACTAATAAAAAAAGTAAAAAAGCTAAAAAACTAAAAAAAAAATAAAAAATAAAAAAAAACTAAAAAAAAAGGAAAAAAACTGAAAAATAAGCTAAAATAAAGGTAAAAACCAATAAAAAACTAAAAAGAAAAAAAGGAAAAAACTAAAAAAAATTTTCATCTAAAAAATTAAAAAAACTAAAAAAGGTAAAAACTAAAAGAACTAAAAAGAAAAAAATAAATGACGACACTCAAAGAGAAAGCGACCAGGACAAAAGGAATGTTCGATTAGCAATCAACAAAGCACCGGGACACAGGGAGTATAAATGACGACCTGGACATAAGTAAAAAAAAAAACTAACAAAACTAAAAAGAAGGTAAAAACTACAAAAAAACTAAAAAGAAAAAAAAACTAAAAACTAATAAAAAAACTAAAAAATCTAAAAATCTAAATAAACTAAAAAAGAAAAAAAAAGGAAAAAAATAAAGGAGAAAAACAAAACTAAAAAACGAATGTATATACAGACCGGTACACCGGGATACAAATGACGACCGGGACACAGGGAATATAAATGACGACCGGGACACAGGGACACAACTACAACGGGGACACCGGGGGAAACAGGGGGATATAAATGACGACCGGGACAAAAAAACTAAAAAGAAAAAAAAACTAAAAACTAATAAAAAAACTAAAAAATCTAAAAATCTAAATAAGCTAAAAAAGAAAAAAAAAGGAAAAAAATAAAGGAGAAAAACAAAACTAAAAAACGAATGTATATACAGACCGGGACACCGGGATACAAATGACGACCGGGACACAGGGAATATAAATGACGACCGGGACACAGGGACACAAGAGTCGGTAAACCTGACAATCTATTTATATGCAA
Source organism: Artemia franciscana (assembly GCF_032884065.1). Classification (NCBI taxonomy): domain Eukaryota; kingdom Metazoa; phylum Arthropoda; class Branchiopoda; order Anostraca; family Artemiidae; genus Artemia; species Artemia franciscana. The sequence continues at coordinate 16,301,444 of NC_088876.1, forward strand.
AGACAATGGGACAGCAAAGAATGTTGTATATTCGCAAGTTTTACGTAGTTAAAACCATATATATATATATATATATATATATATATATATATATATATATATATATATATATATATATATATATATATATATATATATATCCATATTCACAGGTGGGACATAGGGACACAACTACAATGGCGCGTAACTATTATGGCGCGTAACGACTTACGCGCGCGGGGGGGCTTGGGGGGGCGCGAAGCGCCCCCACCAACTAGGTGTTGGGGTGGCGCGAAGCGCCACCCCAACAGCTAGTATATATATATATATATATATATATATATATATATATATATATATATATATATATATATATATATATATATATATATATATATATATATATATATATATATATATATATATATGTTTTAACTACGTAAAACTTGCGAATATACAACATTCTTTGCTGTCCCATTGTCTGTGCATATAAATAGATTGTCAGGTTTACCGACTCTTGAACATGAACATATAATGGTCCATGGGAAAACAATCCGTATTCAGATCTATACCTCATGATTCTAATGATTTCCCTTGAGCTTTGTTGATGGTGAATGCTAATCGACCATTCCCTGAGTCGCCATCATCATTTATATCTCCCCCTGTGCACCCCGGCGTCCCCTTTGTAGTTATGTCCCTGTGTCCCGGTCGTCGTCATTTATACTCCCTGTGTCCCGGTGCTTTGTTGATTGCTAATCGAACATTCCTTTTGTCCCGGTCGCTTTCTCTTTGAGTGTCGTCATTTATTTAGATTGTCAGGTTTACCGACTCTTGAACATGCAATAATTGTCCATGGGAAAAACAATCCATATTCAGATCTATACCTCATGATTCTAATGATTGCCCTTGAGCTTTGTTGATGGTGATTGCTAATTGAACATTCCCTGTGTCCCGGTCGTCATTTATATTCCCAGTATCCCGGTCGTCATTTGTGTCCCAGTGTTCCCCTTTTAGTTTTTTTTTATTGGTTTTGACCTTTTTTTAGGTTTTTTAGTTTTTTTCTTTTATCTTTTTAGTTTTTTTTGAAGTTTTTATCTTTTTAGTTTTTTTATTTTTATTTATATTTTTTTAGTTTTCTTTTTCTCCTTTATTTTTCAGTTTTTTTCCTTTTTTTAGTTTTTTTTTCTTTTTTAGTTCTTTTAGTTTTTACCTTTTTTAGTTTTTTTTAGTTTTTTAGATGAAATTTTTTTTAGTTTTTTTCCTTTTTTTCTTTTTAGTTTTTTATTGGTTTTTACCTTTTTTTTAGCTTTTTTAGTTTTTTTTTTGTTTTTTCTTTTTACTTTTTTTTAGTTTTTATCTTTTTTATTTTTTTTTATTTTTATTCTTAATTTTATTAGTTTTCTTTTTCTCTTCTATTTTTCAGTTTTTTCCTTTTTTTAAGTTTTTTTTTAGTTTTTTAGTGTTTTTAGTTTTTTTAGTTTTTTAGCTTTTTTATTTTTTTATTAGTTTTTAGTTTTTTTTTGTAGTTTTTGCCTTTTTTTAGTTTTTTCAGTTTTTTTTTAGTTTTTAGTTTTTTACCTTTTTTAGTCTAACCAGGATTTGAACCTGGGACCTTCATTTTCCGTTCTGACACCCTCTCTCACCGAGTGACTACTCCAGCATGTTCATTTTGGTGTTTTAAATGGTATATTATTAACCAAATTAATGTGTTTTACAATATACTAAGCATTGTCAAAGCAAAAATGACGACAACTAATTTCATGACGTCAGCCGACACAGAAACATGACGTCACCTGATCCACAGACATACAACTTATTTTTATATATATAGATATATATATATATATATATATATATATATATATATATATATATATATATATATATATATATATATATATATATATATATCTATATATATAAAAATAAGTTGTCTGTCTGTCTGGCTGTGGATCAGGTGACGTCATGTTTCTGTGTCGGCTGACGTCATGAAATTAGTTGTCGTCATTTTTGCTATGACGGTGACGTCATTAACGGTATTTAAGACATTTGTTCACGGAAAAATGTTTAATTGTAAAATGACTGAAGAACCTACAATGGCAACAGCCAAGGAAGCTGCTCAAAGAGTTTATGCCAAAAAACTTGCTGCTGATAGAGAAGGTAAGAAAAGAAAGCGTTCCGAGCAATCACAAGAACAGCAAGAAAACAGACTTGCAGCTGATAGAGAAAGTAAGAAAAGAAAGCGTGCCAGGGAATCACAAGGACAGCAAGAAAACAGGCTTGCGGCTAAAGAACGCAAAACCGCGCAGTTAGATGAAAATCCACCTGGACAGCGAGAGTCAAAACATATCAAAACTGAAAATGATAGCAATAATGATTGGGTTTGGGATTTTGACTTGGATAAGGTCATCAATGCCTACCAGATTTAAGTTAAAAAAACAAAGGTTCGTCGATATGTACTTCATAGTGACGCTGAAAAATAAAGAAGAAAAAGAAAACTGAAAAAAGAAAAAAGGTAAAAAACTAAAAAAAAACTAAAAAGAAAAAACACTCAAAGAGAAATTACAGACCGGGACACAAATGACGACCGAGACAGAGGGAATATAAGTGACGACCGGGAACCTCAAAGAGAAATTACAGACTGGGACACCCGGACACAAATCACGACCGGGACACAGGGAATATAAATGACGACCGGGACACAGGGACACAACTACAACGGGGACGCCGGGGGCACAGGCGAGATATATAAATGACGACCGGGACACAGGGATTGTTCGAATAGAAATTACAGACCGGGACACCGGGACACAAATGACGACCGGGACACCGGGACACAGGGAATATAAATGACGACCGGGACACTCAAAGAGAAATTACAAACTGGGACACCGGGACACAAATGACGACCGGGACACAGGGAATATAAATGACGACCGGGACACAGGGACACATCATTAGAATAATAAGTTATAGATCTGAATACGGATTGTTTTTCCCATGGACAATTATATGTTGCATGTTCAAGAGTCAGTAAACCTGACAATCTATTTATATGCACAGACAATGGGACAGCGAAGAATGTTGTATATTCGCATGTTTTACGTAGTTAAAAACATATATTTATATCTATCTCTATTCACAGGTGGGAAACAGGGACACAACTACAATGGCGCGTAACGACTTACGCACACGGGGGGGCTTGGGGGGGCGCAAAGCACCCCACCAACTAGGTGTTGGGGTGGCGCGAAGCGCCACCCCAACAGCTAGTCTTCTATATATATAAAAATAAGTTGTTTGTGGGTTATGTCTGTCTGTCGAGTGACGTCGTGTTTGTCCGCATATGACGTCTGAATTATTTCACACTAATACAAAAGAAGAAAAAAAACTAAAAAAGGTAAAAACTACAAAAAAAACTAAAAAGAAAAAAAAAACTAAAAAAGCTAAAAAACTAAAAAAACTAAAAAAAGGTAAAAAACTAAAAACAAAAAAAAAAAACTGAAAAAACTAAAAAAGGCAAAAACTACAAAAAAACTAAAAACTAATAAAAAACTAAAAAAGCTAAAAAACTAAAAAAACTAAAAAAACTAAAAAAAGGTAAAAACTAAAAAAACTAAAAACTAAAAAAGAAAAAAGCTAAAAAAGAGGAAAAAACTGAAAAATAAAAGAAAAAAAGAAAACTAAAAAAATATAAATAAAATAAAAAACAAAAAAAGATCAAAACTACAAAAAAAAAATAAAAAGAAAAAACGAAAAAAAAAACTAAAAAAGCTAAAAAAAAGGGTAAAAACCAAAAAAAAAAACTAAAAAAAAGGAAAAAAATACTAAAAAATTTTTTCATCATATAATATGACGTCTGAATTATTTCATCATATACCAATTCAAAAACAAAAGTATTCAAGCTGATGTAGCTGAGTTGGTAACGCGGTATGTTCCAGGTTCTAGGTTCGAGAGGTTCCAGGTTCGAATCTGAATTCAAAGAAGAAAAAAAGCCAAAAAAGGTAAAAACTACAAAAAAAAACTAAAAAGAATATAAACTAAAAAAAAGAAAAAGCTAAAAAACTAATTAAAAGTAAAAAACTAAAAACTAAAAAAGAAAAAAAAACCTAAAAAATGTAAAAACACAAATCACAAATCACGACCAGGACACGGGGAATATAAATGACGACCGGGACACAGGTTACAACGGGGACGCCGGGGGCACAGGCGGGATATATAAATGACGACCGGGACACAGGGATTGTTCGAATAGAAATTACAGACCGGGACACCGGGACACAAATGAAGACCGGGACACAGGGAATATAAATGACGACCGGGACACTCAAAGAGAAATTACAAACTGGGACACCGGGACAATCTATTTATGCGCACAGACAATGGGACAGCGAAGAATGTTGTATATTCGCATGTTTTACGTAGTTAAAAACATATATTTATATCTATCTCTATTCACAGGTGGGACACAGGGACACAACTACAATGGCGCGTAACTAATATGGCGCGTAACGACTTACGCGCGAGGGGAGGCTTGGGGGGGCTGTTATAAGGTGTTTGTTTGTGTGTTTGTCGATTGAAGTCATGTTTGTGTGTCGACTGACGTCATGTTTGTCGAATGACGTCATTATAAGGATTGAGCTGTATGTCGGCATGAAGTTGTTTGTCGACTGACGTCATGTTTGTCAACTGATGAAATTACAGACCGGGAAACCGGGACACAAATGACGACCGGCACACCGAGA
>NC_088876.1:16306264-16333512 GCF_032884065.1 Artemia franciscana
TATTTTTTTATTAGTTTTTAGTTTTTTTTTGTAGTTTTTGCCTTTTTTTAGTTTTTTCAGTTTTTTTTTAGTTTTTAGTTTTTTACCTTTTTTAGTCTAACCAGGATTTGAACCTGGGACCTTCATTTTCCGTTCTGACACCCTCTCTCACCGAGTGACTACTCCAGCATGTTCATTTTGGTGTTTTAAATGGTATATTATTAACCAAATTAATGTGTTTTACAATATACTAAGCATTGTCAAAGCAAAAATGACGACAACTAATTTCATGACGTCAGCCGACACAGAAACATGACGTCACCTGATCCACAGACATACAACTTATTTTTATATATATAGATATATATATATATATATATATATATATATATATATATATATATATATATATATATATATATATATATATATATCTATATATATAAAAATAAGTTGTCTGTCTGTCTGGCTGTGGATCAGGTGACGTCATGTTTCTGTGTCGGCTGACGTCATGAAATTAGTTGTCGTCATTTTTGCTATGACGGTGACGTCATTAACGGTATTTAAGACATTTGTTCACGGAAAAATGTTTAATTGTAAAATGACTGAAGAACCTACAATGGCAACAGCCAAGGAAGCTGCTCAAAGAGTTTATGCCAAAAAACTTGCTGCTGATAGAGAAGGTAAGAAAAGAAAGCGTTCCGAGCAATCACAAGAACAGCAAGAAAACAGACTTGCAGCTGATAGAGAAAGTAAGAAAAGAAAGCGTGCCAGGGAATCACAAGGACAGCAAGAAAACAGGCTTGCGGCTAAAGAACGCAAAACCGCGCAGTTAGATGAAAATCCACCTGGACAGCGAGAGTCAAAACATATCAAAACTGAAAATGATAGCAATAATGATTGGGTTTGGGATTTTGACTTGGATAAGGTCATCAATGCCTACCAGATTTAAGTTAAAAAAACAAAGGTTCGTCGATATGTACTTCATAGTGACGCTGAAAAATAAAGAAGAAAAAGAAAACTGAAAAAAGAAAAAAGGTAAAAAACTAAAAAAAAACTAAAAAGAAAAAACACTCAAAGAGAAATTACAGACCGGGACACAAATGACGACCGAGACAGAGGGAATATAAGTGACGACCGGGAACCTCAAAGAGAAATTACAGACTGGGACACCCGGACACAAATCACGACCGGGACACAGGGAATATAAATGACGACCGGGACACAGGGACACAACTACAACGGGGACGCCGGGGGCACAGGCGAGATATATAAATGACGACCGGGACACAGGGATTGTTCGAATAGAAATTACAGACCGGGACACCGGGACACAAATGACGACCGGGACACCGGGACACAGGGAATATAAATGACGACCGGGACACTCAAAGAGAAATTACAAACTGGGACACCGGGACACAAATGACGACCGGGACACAGGGAATATAAATGACGACCGGGACACAGGGACACATCATTAGAATAATAAGTTATAGATCTGAATACGGATTGTTTTTCCCATGGACAATTATATGTTGCATGTTCAAGAGTCAGTAAACCTGACAATCTATTTATATGCACAGACAATGGGACAGCGAAGAATGTTGTATATTCGCATGTTTTACGTAGTTAAAAACATATATTTATATCTATCTCTATTCACAGGTGGGAAACAGGGACACAACTACAATGGCGCGTAACGACTTACGCACACGGGGGGGCTTGGGGGGGCGCAAAGCACCCCACCAACTAGGTGTTGGGGTGGCGCGAAGCGCCACCCCAACAGCTAGTCTTCTATATATATAAAAATAAGTTGTTTGTGGGTTATGTCTGTCTGTCGAGTGACGTCGTGTTTGTCCGCATATGACGTCTGAATTATTTCACACTAATACAAAAGAAGAAAAAAAACTAAAAAAGGCAAAAACTACAAAAAAAACTAAAAAGAAAAAAAAAACTAAAAAAGCTAAAAAACTAAAAAAACTAAAAAAAGGTAAAAAACTAAAAACAAAAAAAAAAACTGAAAAAACTAAAAAAGGCAAAAACTACAAAAAAACTAAAAACTAATAAAAAACTAAAAAAGCTAAAAAACTAAAAAAACTAAAAAAACTAAAAAAAGGTAAAAACTAAAAAAACTAAAAACTAAAAAAGAAAAAAGCTAAAAAAGAGGAAAAAACTGAAAAATAAAAGAAAAAAAGAAAACTAAAAAAATATAAATAAAATAAAAAACAAAAAAAGATCAAAACTACAAAAAAAAAATAAAAAGAAAAAACGAAAAAAAAACTAAAAAAGCTAAAAAAAAGGGTAAAAACCAAAAAAAAAAACTAAAAAAAAGGAAAAAAATACTAAAAAATTTTTTCATCATATAATATGACGTCTGAATTATTTCATCATATACCAATTCAAAAACAAAAGTATTCAAGCTGATGTAGCTGAGTTGGTAACGCGGTATGTTCCAGGTTCTAGGTTCGAGAGGTTCCAGGTTCGAATCTGAATTCAAAAGAAGAAAAAAAGCCAAAAAAGGTAAAAACTACAAAAAAAAACTAAAAAGAATATAAACTAAAAAAAAGAAAAAGCTAAAAAACTAATTAAAAGTAAAAAACTAAAAACTAAAAAAGAAAAAAAAACCTAAAAAATGTAAAAACACAAATCACAAATCACGACCAGGACACGGGGAATATAAATGACGACCGGGACACAGGTTACAACGGGGACGCCGGGGGCACAGGCGGGATATATAAATGACGACCGGGACACAGGGATTGTTCGAATAGAAATTACAGACCGGGACACCGGGACACAAATGAAGACCGGGACACAGGGAATATAAATGACGACCGGGACACTCAAAGAGAAATTACAAACTGGGACACCGGGACAATCTATTTATGCGCACAGACAATGGGACAGCGAAGAATGTTGTATATTCGCATGTTTTACGTAGTTAAAAACATATATTTATATCTATCTCTATTCACAGGTGGGACACAGGGACACAACTACAATGGCGCGTAACTAATATGGCGCGTAACGACTTACGCGCGAGGGGAGGCTTGGGGGGCTGTTATAAGGTGTTTGTTTGTGTGTTTGTCGATTGAAGTCATGTTTGTGTGTCGACTGACGTCATGTTTGTCGAATGACGTCATTATAAGGATTGAGCTGTATGTCGGCATGAAGTTGTTTGTCGACTGACGTCATGTTTGTCAACTGATGAAATTACAGACCGGGAAACCGGGACACAAATGACGACCGGCACACCGAGACACAGGGAATAAAAATGACGACCAGGACAAACAAAGAGAAATTACAGACTGGGACACCGGGACAAAAATGACGACCGGGACACAGGGAATATAAATGACGACAGGGACACAGGGAAACAACTACAACGGGGACACCGGGGGGCACAGGGGTATATATAAATGACGACAGGGACACAGGGAATGTTCGATTAGCAATCACCATCAACAAAGCTCAAGGGCAATCATTAGAACAATGAGGTATAGATCTGAATCCCAACACCTAGCTGGTAAGGCACTTCGTGCTACCAACAACCTCCCCTCCCCAAAGCACCACCCCCCCCCCGTGCGCGTAAGTCGTTACGCGCCATATTAGTTACGCGCCATTGTAGTTTTGTCCCACCTGTGAATATATATATATATATATATATATATATATATAATATATATATATATATATATATATATATATATATATATATATATATATATATATATATATATATATATATATATATATATACTAGCTGTTGGGGTGGCGCTTCGTGCTCCCACCAACCACTTTTTAGTTTTTTTAGTTTTTTAGCTCTTTTAATTTTTTTTATTAGTTTTTAGTTTTTTTTCTTTTTAGTTTTTTTTTGTAGTTTTTACCTTTTTTCTAGTTTTTTTAGTTTTTTTACTTATATCCTGGACGTCATTTATACTCCCTGTGTCCCGGTTGTCATTTGTGTCCCGGTGCTTTGTTGATGGTGATTGCTAATCGAACATTCCTTGTGTCCCGGTCGCTTTCTCTTTGAGTGTCCCGGTTGTCATTTATATTCCCTATGTGCCGGTGTCCCAGTTGTCATTTGTGTCCCGATGTCCCGGTCTGTAATTTCGTCAGTCGAAAACATGACGTCAGTCAACACACAAACATGACGTCACGACTGTCTGAGCATATAAATAGATTGTCAGGTTTAACGACTCTTGAATATACAACATATAATTGTCCATGGGAAAAACAATCCGTATTTAGATCTATACCTCATTATTCTAATGATTGCCCTTGAGCTTTGTTGATGGTGATTGCTAACCGAACATTCCCTGTGTCCCTGACGTCATTTATATATTCCCCTGGGCCCCCCGGTCGTCATTTGTGTCCCGGTGTCCCAGTCTGTAATTTCTCTTTGAGCGTCCCGGTCGTCATTTATATTCCCTGTGTCCCGGTGTCCCGGTCGTCATTTGTGTCCCGCTGTCCAGGTCGTCATTTATATTCCCTGTGTCCTGGTCGTCATTTGTGTCCCAGTGTCCCGGTCTGTAGTGTCATCTTATAATGTCGTCATATACAAAGCCTTATATACTTATAATGACGTAATATGCAAACCCACAAACAAACAAACATGCATACATACAACTTATTTATATATATATATATATATATATATATATATATATATATATATATATATATATATATATATATATATATATATATATATATATATATATATATATATATATATATATATATATATATATCTTCTATATATATAAAAATAAGTTGTCTGTCTGTGGATCTGTGGATCAGGTGACGTCATGTTTCTGCTTCGGCTGACGTCATGAAATTAGTTGTCGTCATTTTTGTTATGACGATGCTTAGTATATTGTAAAACACATTAATTTGGTTAATAATATACCATTTAAAACACCAAAATGAACATGCTGGAGTAGTCACTCGGTGAGAGAGGGTGTCAGAACGGAGAATGAAGGTACCAGGTTCAAATCCTGGTTAGGCTAAAAAAGTTAAAAAACTAAAAACTAAAAAAAAAAACTGAAAAAACTTAAAAAAGGCAAAAACTACAAAAAAAACTAAAAACTAATAAAAAAATAAAAAAGCTAAAAAACTAAAAAAACTAAAAAAACTAAAAAAAGGTAAAAAACAAAAAAAACTAAAAACTAAAAAAAAAACTAAAAAAAGGAAAAAACTGAAAAATAAGCTAAAATAAAGGTAAAAACCAATAAAAAACTAAAAAAAACTAAAAAAAGGTAAAAACTAAAAGAACTGAAAAAGAAAAAAATAAATGACGACATTCAAAGAGAAAGCGACCAGGACAAAAGGAATGTTCGATTAGCAATCAACAAAGCACCGGGACACAGGGAATATAAATGACGACCAGGACATAAGTAAAAAAAAAACTAACAAAACTAAAAAGAAGGTAAAAACTACAAAAAAACTAAAAAGAAAAAAAACTAAAAACTAATAAAAAAAACTAAAAAATCTAAAAATCTAAATAAACTAAAAAAGAAAAAAAAAGGAAAAAAATAAAGGAGAAAAACAAAACTAAAAAACGAATGTATATACAGACCGGGACACCGGGATACAAATGACGACCGGGACACAGGGAATATAAATGACGACCGGGACACAGGAACAAAACTACAACGGGGACGCCGGGGGGCATAGGGGGATATAAATGACGACCAGGACACCGGGACAGGGAATGGTCGATTAGCAATCACCATCAACAAAGCTCAAGGGCAATCATTAGAATCATGAGATATAGATCTGAATACGGATTGTTTTCCCATGGACCATTATATGTTGCATGTTCAAGAGTCGGTAAACCTGACAATCTATTTATATGCACAGACAATGGGACAGCAAAGAATGTTGTATATTCGCAAGTTTTACGTAGTTAAAAACATATATATATATATATATATATATATCTATCTATATTCACAGGTGGGACATAGAGACAAAACTACAATGGCGCGTAACTAATATGGCGCGTAACGACTTACGCGTGCGGGGGGGCTTGGGGGGGGGGTGCGAAGCGCCCCCACCAACTAGGTGTTGGGGTGGCGCGAAGCGCCACCCCAACAGCTAGTATATATATATATATATATATATATATATATATATATATACATAGTTTCTTTTTTAGTTTTTTTTTTCTTTTAGTTTTGCAGCTATTTTAGTTTTTTTAGCTTTTTTTTCTTTTTAGGTTTTTGCCTTTTTTATTTTTTTCCTTTTTTTAAGTTTTTTTCTTTTTAGAATTTTTCTTGTTTTAGCTTTTTTGCGCCATATTAGTTACGCACCATTGGGGTTGTGTTCCTGTGTCCCACCTGTGGATATAGATAGATATTTACATATGTTTTTATCTACGTAAAACTTGGCAATATACAACATTCTTCGCGGTCCCATTGTCTGTGCATATAAATAAATTGTCAGATTTACCGACTCTTGTACATGCAACATATAATTGTCCATGAAAAAAACAATCTGTATTCAGATCTATGCCTCATTATTCTAATGATTGCCCTTGAGCTTTGTTGATGGTGATTGCTAACCGGACATTCCCTGTGTCCCTGTCGTCATTTATATATTCCCCTGGGCCCCCCGGTCGTCATTTGTGTCCCGGTGTCCCAGTCTGTAATTTCTCTTTGAGCGTCCCGGTCGTCATTTATATTCCCTGTGTCCCGGTGTCCCGGTCGTCATTTGTGTCCCGGTGTCCCGGTCTGTAGTGTCATCTTATAATGACGTCATATACAAAGCCTTATATACTTATAATGACGTAATATGCAAACCCACAAACAAACAAACATGCATACATGCAACTTATTTATATATATATATATATATATATATATATATATATATATATATATATATATATATATATATATATATATATATATATATATATTTATATATATATATATATATATATATATATGAAGTTTCTTTTTAGTTTTTCTTTTTTTTTAGTTTTGCAGCTATTTTAGTTTTTTTTTAGATTTTTTTCTTTTTAGGTTTTTGCCTTTTTTATTTTTTTCCTTTCTTTAAGTTTTTTTTTTTTAGAATTTTTCTTGTTATAGCTTTTTTCGCGCCATATTAGTTACGTGCCATTGTGGTTGTGTTCCTGTGTCCCACCTGTGGATATAGATAGATATTTACATATGTTTTTATCTACGTATAACTTGCGAATATACAACATTCTTTGCGGTCCCATTGTCTGTGCATATAAATAGATTGTCAGGTTTACCGACTCTTGAACATGCAACATATAATTTTCCATGAAAAAAACAATCTGTATTCAGATCTGTACCTCATTATTCTAATGATTGCCCTTGAGTTTTGTTGATGGTGATTGCTAACCGAACATTCCCTGTGTCCTGGTCGTCATTTATATATCCCCCTGTGCCCCCCAGCATCCCCGTTGTAGTTGTTTCTATACCTCATTATTCTAATGATTGCCCTTGAGCTTTGTTGATGGTGATTGCTAATCAAACATTACCTGTGTCTCGGTCGTGATTTATATATCCCCCCTGTGCTCCCCTGTGTCCCCGTTGTATTTGTGTCCCTCTGCCCCGGTCGTCATTTATATTCCCTGTGTCCCGGTTGTTATTTGTGTCCTGGTGTCCCAATCTGTAATTTCACTTTGAGTGTCCCGGTCATCATTTATATTCGCTGTGTCCCAATTTCTCGGTCGTCATTTTTGTCCCTCTGTCCTGGTCTGAAATTTTGTCAGTCAACAAACATGACGTCAGTTGACAAACAGCTTCATACAGACGATATACAGCTCAATCCTTATAAGAACGTCAGTCGACAAACATGACGTCCCAAACTATGAGTTTGCATTGCTGCAATACTTTACCCATCCCAAATGATTTGAAATGTTTCACGTGGGAGTTTCTGTAGATTGCATATTCAGAGGCAATTTCTACCATCAGCGGAATAAGCAGTTCTACCACCAGGCAGCAACGTTGCAGCTATTCCGGACGAAGCACGGGCCAACGCTGTCATTTTTTGGATCGAATTGATGCCAGAATCAATCTTATTAGAAAAGTTTTGCCAGTACCTCCTGGCGCATCCAAGAAGAAAATTTCTCAATTTTGTTTGTTTTTGTCTTTTTTTAGGTTATTTTTTGGATCATCGCTATCACTTTCAATTTGTTTGCTTTGTTTTACCTCGTCTTGTCATTCGTCATTATGAATTACATATCACCGAACCTTTGTTTTTTTAACTGAAATCTGGTAGGCATTGATGACTTTAACCAAGTCTATTTCCCAAACCCAATCATCATCGCTATCATTTTCAGTTTTGATACGTTTTGATTCTCACTGTCCCGGTTGATTTTCTTCTAACTGCACGCTTTTGCTTTGTTTTTTAATGTTTTTTAATTTATTAGTGTTCATTCTAACTTTGACAGTTGGAAACATATTTACGTGCCAAGCATGCAAAAGCAAAACAATTTATAGAAAACCTCAAAATTCTAAGTATCTGTTTTAAGGTAGGTAGGTAGGTAAGTTTTATTTTATTCACAATACAAACATAAATAAAAAAATGACAACACTAATAAATTATTGCAGCAAAAAGAAAGTCCTAAGGACTTGTGCTGCAATTTCATATTATGATTTACATCTTATAAATAAATATCTAAACATAACATCTAATGATTAACCACCTAGCCTATCTTATATATAAAAAATAACAACACATACACATGAACAAAATACAACAAAATAATCATATTAAATATCATTTACCGGTATTCAGTCCCCACCCCACATCAATAAACTGCAAAAAAAGACATCAAAAACCTTCTGCCCTTCAAAACCTATTACTTAAATAAAACATTTTCAATTTATTTTTAAACCCATATAAAGTGACAGACTCCCTGATGCCAGCCGGCAAACTATTCCAAACAGAAGGCCCCAGATTACGAACCACATATGATGATCGAACTGTTTTTCTTTGTTCATGGCTTAAAAGTTGTGAATTTCTTGTATCATAATTATGGTACTCCTGATTCATGGGAAACTAATCATGAAAATACTCAGGGCATATATGTTTCATGCTCTGGAACACAAAAATTGATGCCTGGTAGTCACGAATCTGACCAACATTTAAAACATTACACCGGAAAAAGCTAGCAGTAGTTTTGGATTCAACCTGCTCTTTTATGTCCGCAATCAATCGAATGCTTTTATTTTGCAAAATCTGGATCCTTTTATAATTAGAGAAGAAATTGCTAGCCCAATGAACACAACCATAATCTATATAAGGATGAACAAGGGAAAAATAAATGATTTTTAAAATCTTGAACGGAAAAGTTTTTTTTACACGTCTCAAAATTCCTAGACCCCTAGCCATTTTAGCACCAATAACACTGCAATGCTTTTTCCAACTAATATTATTATCTAAATAAAACCCCAAATACCTAATTTCAAAAACTTGTTTAATGGGTAAATGTCCAAAAAAAATGTTATTATTATCATTAAGTAACCTACCTGTTCTACTAAATATAATGTAATTTGTTTTAGATGCATTAACTGCTAGGGAACTACCTACTGTAAAACTGCGCAAACGTTCAAGTGCCAAATTAGCCTTATGTGCAACCTGCACCAAACAACTACCAATTACTGTTATCGCAGTGTCGTCCGCGAAAGAGGTCAGCGCTTCAACTCCAACATGTGAAGCCAACGAATTAACATAAATAAGATAAAGTAGAGGTCCCAGCACGGAACCTTGAGGCACTCCACACTTAACACCGAACTTTCTACTTGATATATCTGATAAAGCAACTTTGATAGTCTGGCCATGCAAATACGATGAAAACCACTTTACACAAGAACTACCTAACCCAAGCCAACTTAGTCTACTAAGAAGAGTATTAAAATCAACAGTGTCAAAAGCCTTACGGAAATCTACAAAAACAGTTAAAGGAACCATATTATTTTCAAACGCATTATCAACAAAACTTAAAAGATGGTGTACTGCATGACTAGTGGAATGTTAACTTCTGAAACCAAACTGTCCATTATACAAAATTTTCTTCGAATCCAAAAAATCATACAATCGTTTATAAATAACCTTTTCATAAATTTTACTAAATAAAGGTAAAATGGAAATTGGTCGCCAATTACAGGGTTCTGAGGGGTCCCCACCTTTATGTAAAGGTATGATTTTAGATCGTTTCAGTTCCGACGGGAAATGCCCTTTAACCATTGAGAGATTAATTAAATGAACCAGTACCGGTAAAAGATACACCGACACATAATTAAAAGCCTGTAGGTTCAATCCATCTACACCAGAAGAATTTGATTTAAAGCTACAAACAATTTTTTCAACTTCTTCTACATTACATGGTACAAATTCAAACCCATTCTGCATGCTTGAAGGATTTCCGTTAATGTTGACGGCACAACCACCTCTAGACACTTCATTCTGTATAACACTACCAATTTTCGAAAAATAATCACCCATGTAATTTGCTATTTCCAATTTATCATGAATAATTCTATTACTAGTTTTTAAATTGGTTATACATATATCTTTTTTTTCACATCCTATCACTTCACGGACAATTCCCCAAGTATCTTTTATATTACCTTCCTTAATCTTCAAATAGTTTAAATAATACTCATTCTTTGCATTTCTTTTTGAATTATTTACATAATTTCTCAACTCTTTAAACTCATTTAAAATCATTTCAGATGGATTATCAAGATATTGACAATACAACTTATTTCTTTGTCTTATTAAACTCAATATTAAATTAAACTTATTAAACTTATTAAGGTTTTCAAATTACTTTAATCTATTGTCAAAATATGTTCAAATATTTAAGCAATTCCCAGTTTTTACATTTTTAGTTCCAGTTTTCTTTTTCTTCTTTATTTTTCCGACGTATATATTATTTTTCATATGCAAACCCTCAACACAAAAATACATACAACTTATTTTTATATATATAGAAGACTAGCTGTTGGGGTGGCACTTCACGCCAACCCAACAGCTAGTTGATGGGGCGCTTCGCGCCCCCCAAGCCCCCCAGCGCGCGTAAGTTGTTACGCGCCATATTAGTTACGCGCCATTGTAGTTGTGTTCCTGTGTCCCACCTGTGAATAGATATATATATATATATATATATATATATCTATATATATAAAAATAAGTTGTCTGTCTGTCTGTCTGTGGATCAGGTGACGTCATGTTTCTGTGTCGACTGACGTCATGAAGTTAGTTGTCGTCATTTTTGCTATGACGGTGACGTCATTAACGGTATTTAAGGCATTTGTTCCCGGAAAAATGTTTAATTGTAAAATGAATGAAGAACCTACAATGGCAACAGCCGAAGAAGCTGCTCAAAGAGTTTATGCCAAAAAACTTGCTGCTGATAGAGAAAGTAAGAAAAGAAAGCGTTCCGAGGAATCACAAGAACAGCAAGAAAACAGGCTTGCAGCTGATAGAGAAAGTAAGAAAAGAAAGCGTGCCGGGGAATCACAAGAACAGCAAGAAAACAGGCTTACGGCTAAAGAACGCAAAACCTCGCAGTTAGATGAAAATCCACCTGAACAGCGAGAGTCAAACATATCAAAACTGAAAATGATAGCGATGATGATTGGGTTTGGGATTTTGACTTGGATAAGGTCATCAATGCCTACCAGATTTAAGTTAAAAAAACAAAGGTTCGTCGATATGTACTTCATAGTGACGCTGAAAAATAAAGAAGAAAAAGAAAACTGAAAAAAGAAAAAAGGTAAAAAACTAAAAAAAAAATAAAAAGAAAAAACACTCAAAGAGAAATTACAGACCGGGACACAAATGACGACTGGGGTTACAGGCGGGATATATAAATGACGACCGGGACACAGGGATTGTTCGAATAGAAATTACAGACCGGGACACCGGGACACAAATGACGACCGGGACACCGGGACACAGGGAATATAAATGACGACCGGGACACTCAAAGAGAAATTACAAACTGGGACACTGGGACCCAAAGGACGACCAGGACACAGGGAATATAAATGACGACCGGGACACAGGGACACATCATTAGAATAATGAGGTATAGATCTGAATACGGATTGTTTTTCCCATGGACAATTATATGTTGCATGTTCAAGAGTCAGTAAACTTGACAATCTATTTATATGCACAGACAATGGGACAGCGAAGAATGTTGTATATTCGCATGTTTTACGCAGTTAAAAACATATATTTATATCTATCTCTATTCACAGGTGGGACACAGGGACACAACTACAATGGAGCGTAACTAATATGGCGCGTAACGACTTACGCGCGCGGGGGGCTTGGGGGGCGCGAAGCGCCCCACCAACTAGGTGTTGGGGTGGCGCGAAGCGCCACCCCAACAGCTAGTATATATATATATATATATATATATATATATATATATATATATATATATATATATATATATATATATATATATATATATATATATATATATATATAAATAAGTTGTCTGTGTGTGTGTGGGTCTGTCGGGTGATGTCATGTTTGTGTGTTGACTGACGTCATGAAGTTAGTTGTCATCATTTTTGTTATGACGGTTACGTCATTAAAGGTATGTAAGACATGCGTTCACGGAGAAATCTATTACTGTTTAACTGTAAAATGACTGATGAACTTACAATGGAAACAGCCGAGGAAGATGCTCAAAGATTGTATGCCAAAAAACTTGCTGCTGATAGACAAAGTAAGAAAAGAAAGCGTGCCGAGAAATCAAAAGAACAGCAAGAAAACAGGCTTGAGGCTGATAAAGAAAGAAAGAACAGAAAGCGTGCCGAGGAACTACCAGAGCAACGCGAAACCAGACTTGGTGCTAAAAGAGAAAGTGAAAAAAGAAGGCTTGCCAAGGAACTACCAGAGCAACATGAAACCAGACTTGCTGCTAAAAGAGAAAGTGAAAAAATAAGGCATGCCGAGGAACTACCAGAGCAACATGAAAAAAGACTTGCTGCTAAGAGAGAAAGTGAAAAAAGAAGGCGTGCCGAGGAATCACAAGAACAGCAAGAAATCAGGCTTGCTGCTGATAGAGAAAGTAAGAAAAGAAAGCGTGCCGAGGAATCAGAGCAACCTGAAAGTTATCGCCTGGCATTCAGGTACAGCCCAGTCGATGATTATAGCTTGAGTAGATGTGTTCAAATTGGGACTATGTCTAAAATTTGTCCCTACTGCAAGGCCTTGAAATTCAATGGTGAAACAATGGGAATGTGTTGCGCCTCAAGAAAAGTTAAACTTCCTCTATTGGCTGCCCAACCAGAGCCATTGAAGACTTTCCTTACTGAAACTACGTCAGAATCTAAGCGTTTTTTTTATCACAAATCAGAAAATATAACTCAAGTTTCCAAATGACGTCGTTTGGAGCTCAAATCGAAAATCCAGATCAATTTATGTATACTGTCAAAGTAAAACGGTAAATTTATCATAGAGCAGGGTCCGTTCTACCATTCTCTGGTGAGAATAATAAATTTTTACAATTGTACTTCATCAGTGATAGAAATTCTGAATTGAATGCACGTTGCGAAATTTCTCCCAACGTTGAAAGGGCAATCGTTTCCCAGTTGCAACATCTTTTCCACGAAAATAATAATTTAGTGCGTCTGTTCAAAACAGCCATCGATTTGATGCCTACTGATTCGCATAAAATTATTATCTCCGCTGACAAAACGCCTCCTGGCCAACATGTGCGTAGATACGATACTCCAACTATCGATGAAGTGGCAATCGTTATGGTCGGTGATCAGTTTTTACCTCGAGATATTATTCTTCATAAGCGAAACGCTCAGTTGTTAAGAATTGCTGAAACTCATCGATGCTACGATGCCCTACAATATCCTATCATTTTTTGGGATGGAGCCGACGGCTATCACTTTAATATTAAATTGATGAATCCAGCCATTAACAAAGAAATGAATAAGAAATGCAGTGAAATGCATTATTATTCCTATAAACTAATGATTCGGCAGGATGAAGAAAATTATATTTTAAAATGCCGTCAATTGTTTCACCAATACGTTGTTGATATGTATGCTAAAATTGAATCAGAACGTTTGCTATATATCCGCCTGAATCAGACCAAGCTCCGCTCATTCATTTGCGAGATGCAGTTGTAAATGACGGTAATATCACAAACCTTGGAAGATTAACAATTTTACCTTCGTCATATGCCGGCAGTCCCCGTCATATGCATGAATATGCTCAAGATGCTATAGCGTATGTTCGTCTCTATGGTCGTCCAGATTTATTTATTACATTTACATGTAATCAATCTTGGGACGAGATACATCAGCTTTTACTTCAAGGACAATCGGTGGTTCATAGACATGACATTACGGCCCGTGTCTTCCCGGAAAAGTTGAAATCACTGATAAACTACATAGTAAAACAGGAAGTTTTTGGGTCAGTGCAATGCTGGATGTACTGAGTGGAATGGCAAAAACGAGGTTTGCCACACGCACATATACTAATCTGGCTACAAAACTTCGAACGAAATCGATGATGTGAATTCCGCTGAAATACCTGATGAAAATGTCGATAAGGGGTAGGGGTTATATGATATTATTGTAAAAAATATGATACATGGACCTTGCGGTGCACTGGACGAAAATTCACCATGCATGGCCAAAGGAAGGTGTACAAAGCAATATCCTCGACTTTTAGTATCAAACACAATTACTGGCAATGATGGTTACCCACAATATAGAAGAAGATCTACTGAAGATGGCGGTAAAACAGCAATAATAAAAAAGCGTAACGGTACCACCATAAATATAGATAATCAGTGGGTTGTTCCTTATTCCCCATTATTATCAAAAACATTTAATGCACACATAAACGTTGAATACTGTAACTCCGTAAAGGCAATCAAATACATATGTAAATACGTCAACAAAGGCAGTGACATGGCAGTTTTTGGCTTGCAGCCAGAAATCAAAGATATCGACGAAATCGTACAATACCAGGCTGGAAGATGCATAAGCAGTAATGAAGCTGTTTTGCGAATTCTTTCATTTCCGATACATGAACGTAGTCCAGCTGTTGTTCACTTAGCGGTACATTTACAGAATGGTCAACGTGTTTATTTCTCGGAAACCAACGTGCAACAAAGAGCCCTGAATCCACCGAATACAAAGTTAACCGCTTTTTTTCGCTTTGCAAAAATGATTCTTTTGCAAAAAAACTGCTTCATACTGAAGTGCCTTCGTATTACATGTGGAATACAAAAAATAAAGCATTTGAACTTCGAAAACAGGATAAATCAGTTTACGGCCAGCCTACCATCTTCAAAGATACCACGATAGGAAGACTCTACACCGTTCACCCCAATCAACATGAATGCTTCTTTCTACGCCTGCTTTTGGTGAATGTACCCGGTCCGACATCCTTTGAGTATTTGAGAACTGGAAACGGTACTATACATGACACTTACCGTAGTGCATGCCAAGCTCAGAATTTATTGGAGAATGACCAACACTGGGATAACTGCATCAATGACTCGTGCGAAACGTCAACTCCAAGTCAAATTCGTGCATTGTTTTGCATCATTTTAACAACTTGCTCTCCATCAGCTCCTACAGAGTTATGGGAATAATATGTCAAAAATGTCCAAAGATATACTCCATCGAAAACAGTTAGAGACGTCAGATATGACTTTTGATTTTACATCAGAAATTTATAACTACACTTTAGTTATTATAGAAGATTTGTGCGTACGTATGGCAAACAAACCTCTTCAGGATTTGGGAATGCCTTCACCTAACCGTATCGCTGCTTTTACGACATGTGTAGAATTGGATCGTGAACAAAGTTACAGTACGAGTGATCTATTGTTGTATGTACAAAATAACATTTCCAAGTTAACGTCGGAACAAAAAGACTTTTATGATACGATAATGCATTGTGTCGATAACAACGTTGGAGAAATTTTCTTTTTGGATGCGCCAGGAGGAACTGGTAAAATGTTTGTGATGAAACTGATTCTAGCATCAATTCGATCAAAAAATGATATAGCGTTGGCAATTGCGTCGTCCGGAATAGCCGCAACATTGCTGCCTGGTGGAAGAACTGCTCACTCCGCTTTGAAATTGCCTCTGAATTTGCATTCTACAGAAACTCCCACGCGCAATATTTCCAAATCTCCTGGGATGGGTAAAGTATTGCAGCAATGCAAACTTATTATTTGGGATGAGTGCACAATGGCACACAAAAAATCGCTCGAGGCTCTGGATCAATGCTTGAAAGATTTGTGAGGGAAGTCGAAACCCTTTGGCAGCACATTAATATTGCTTGCGGGAGATTTTAGGCAAACATTACCTATAATACCTAGATCAACCTCTGCAGACGAAATGAATGCTTGCCTGAAAAATTCTGATTTATGGTCGCACATAAAAACATTAAAATTAACTACAAATATGCGTATCCGATTGCAAAACGATGACTCTGGTGAAACATTTTCAGATCAATTGCTGGCAATTAGAAACGGAAAGCTCCCAGTAGACTCAATTTCAGGACGTATACAACCACCTGCTGATTTTTGTAATTTAGTGACGTCCAAAAATGAATTGATTGAAAAATTATTTCCGAATATTCTAAACAATTATAAAAATAATAAATAGCTAAATGAAAGAGCGATTCTTCCACCCAAAAATATAGACGTCCACGAAATCAACAATATTGTCTTGACCGAGATCCGAGACCAGGCAGTCCTTTACAAGTCAGTCGACACAGTTTTGGAACAAAATGAAGCGGTTAATTATCCATCTGAATTTTTAAATTCCGTGGATCTTTCAGGGTTTCCACCACACGTGCTACACCAAAAAATAGGCGTACCAATAATACTTTTAAGAAATATCAACCCTCTAAAGCTTAGCAATGGCACGCGACTTGCCGTAAAAAAAAAAACAATGGAAAACCTAATAGAGGCCACAATCTTGACAGGGCCTTTTGAGGGTGAGGCTGTTCTTATTCCTCGCATTCTCATGATTCCAACGGATCTGCCTTTTCAATTTTAAAGATTATTAGTACATAAGTACTAACAGTACATTATTAGTACATAAGGCTTTGTATATGCACAGACAATGGGAAAGCCAAGAATGTTGTATATTGGCAAGTTTTACGTAGTTTAAAACACATATATAAATCTATCTATATTTATAGGTGGTACAAAGGGACACAACTTCAATGGCCCTTAACTAATATGGCACGTAACGACTTATGCGCGCGGGGGGGCTTGGGGGACACGAAGCGCCCCCACCAACTAGGTGTTGAGGTTGCACGAAGCGCCATCCCAACAGCTAGTATATATATATATATATATATATATATATATATATATATATATATATATATATATATATATATATATATATATATATATATATATATATATATATATATATATATATATATATATATATATATATATATATATATATATATATATATATATATATATATATATATATATATATATATACTAGCTGTTGGGGTGGCGCTTCGCGCCACCCCAACACCTAGTTGGTGGGGCGCTTCGCGCCCCCCCAAGCCCCCCCGCGCGCGTAAGTCGTTACGCGCCATATTAGTTACGCGCCATTGTAGTTTTGTCCCTGTGTCCCACCTGTGAATATAGATAGATTTATATATGTGTTTCAAACTACATAAAAATTGCGAATATACAACATTTTTGGCTTTCCCACTACTGGGAGCTTTCCGTTTCCAATTGCCAGCAATTGATCTGAAAATGTTTGACCAGAGTCATCGTTTTGCAATCGGACACGCATATTTATAGTTAATTTTAATATTTTTACGTGTGCCCATAAATTAGAATTTTTCAGGCAAGCATTCATTTCGTCTGCAGGAGTTAAACTACGTAAAAATTGCGAATATACAACATTCTTGGCTTTCCCATTGTCTGTGCATATACAAAGCCGTATGCACTAATAATGACGTCATATGCAAACGCACTTTTTACAAACAAACAAACATGCATACACACAACTCGTTTTTATATAGATAGATAGATAGATAGATACAATACAAATTAACTGCGTAAAACTTATGAATATACAACATTCTTCGCTGTCCAATTGTCGCTGCATATAAATAGAATGTCAGGTTTACCGACCCTCGAACATGCAACGTACAATTGTCCATGGGAAAAACAATCAGTATTAAGATCTATACCACATTTTTCTAATGATTGACCTTGAGCTTTGTTAATGGTGATTGCAAATGCTAATCGAATTGGGAATTGCAATCTTTTAAATTGAAAAGGCAGATCCGTTGGAATCATGGGAATGCGAGGAATAAGAACAGCCTCACCCTCAAAAGGCCCTGTCAAGATTGTGGCCTCTATTAGGTTTTCCATTGTTTTTTTTTTACGGCAAGTCGCGTGCCATTGCAAAGCTTTGGTGGGTTGATATTTCTTAAAAGTATTATTGGTACGCCTATTTTTAGTTGTAGCACGTGTGGTGGAAACCCTGAAAGATCTATGGAATTTAAAAATTCAGATGGATAATTAACCGCTTCATTTGGTTCCAAAACTGTGTCGTCTGACTTGCAAAGGACTGCCTTGTCTCGAATCTTGGTCAAAACAATATTGTTGATTTCGTGGACGTCTATATTTTTGGGTGCGAGAATCGCTCTTTCACTTAGCCATTTATTATTTTTATAATTTTTTAGAATATTCGGATATACTTTTTCAATCAATTCATTTTTGGACGTCACTAAATTACAGAAATCAGCAGGTAGTTGTATACGTCCTGAAATTGAGTTTATCGTATCATAAATGTCTTTTTGTTCCGACGTTAACTTGGAAATGTTATTTTGTACATACGACAATAGATCACTCGTACTGTAACTTTGTTCACGATCCAATTCTACACATGTCGAAACAGCAGCGATATGGTTAGGTGAAGGCATTCCAAAATCCTGAAGAGGTTTGTTTGCCATACGTACGCTCAAATCTTCTATAATAACTAAAGTGTAGTTATAAATTTCTGATGTAAAATCAAAAGTCATATCTGACGTCTCGAACAGTTTTCGATGGAGTATATCTTCGGACATTTTTGACTTATATTTTTCCATAACTCTGTAGGAGCTGATGGAGAGCAAGTGCCCGAATTTGACTTGGGGTTGACGTTTCGCACGCGTCATTGATGCAGTTATCCCAGTGTTGGTCATTCTCCAATAAATTCAGAGCTTGGCATGCACTACGGTAAGTGTCATGTATAGTACCGTTTACAGTTCTCAAATACTCAAAGGATGTCGGACCGGGTACATTCACCAAAAGCAGGCGTAGAAAGAAGCATTCATATTGATTGGGGTGAACGGTGTAGTCTTCCTATCGTGGTATCTTTGAAGATGGTAGGTTGGCTGTAAACCCACTGGTTATCTACTTCGATGGTGGTACCGTTGCCATTGTATGTTCTTCAGTCATTTTACAATTAGAAATTTCTCTTTCAACAGTCTTCTTACAATTAAAAATTTGTCTTTGAACGATATTCTTAAATACCTGTGTCCTGGTCGTCATTTATATTCCCTGTGTCCCGGTCGTCATTTGTGTCCCGGTATCCCAGTCTGTAATTTCTCTTTGAGTGTCCCGGTCGTTATTTATATTCCCTCTGTCCTGGTCGTCATTTGTGTCCCGGTCTGTAATTTCTCTTTGAGTGTTTTTTCTTTTTAGTATTTTTTAGTTTTTTACATTTTTCTTTTTTCAGTTTTCTTTTTCTTCTTTATTTTTCAGCTTCACTATGAAATACTTATCGCCGAACCTTTGTTTTTTTAACTAAAATCTGGTAGGCATTGATGACCTTATCCAAGTCAAAATCCTAAACCCAATCATCATCGCTATCATTTTGAGTTTTGATATGTTTTGACTCTCGCTGTTCAGGTGGATCTTCATCTAACTGCGCGGTTTTGCGTTCTTTAGCCTCAAGCCTGTTTCCTTGCTGTTCTTTTGATTCCTCAGCACGCTTTCTTTTCTGACTTTCTCTATCAGCAGCAAGTCTGCTTTCGCGTTGCTCTGGTAGTTCCTCGGCACGCTTTCTTTTCTGACTTTCTCTATCAGCAGCAAGTTTTTTGGCATAGACTCTTTGAGCATCTTCATCAGTCATTGTAAACTTAAACATTAATAGAATTCTACGCGAACATATGTCTTATATAACTTGAATGATGTCACCTTCAAAGCAAAAATGATGGCAACTAATTTCATGACGTCAGCCGAAACAAGACGTCACCTGATCCACGATCCACAGATCCACAGACAACTTATTTTTATATAGATATATATATATATATATATATATATATATATATATATATATATATATATATATATATATATATATATATATATATATATATATATATATATATATATATATATATATATATATATATATATATATATATATGTGTTTTTAACTACGTAAAACATGCGAATATACAACATTCTTCGCTGTCCCATTGTCTGTGCATATAAACAGATTGTCAGGTTTACTGGCTCTTGAACATGCAACATAAAATTGTCCATGGGAAAAACAATCTGTGTATAATGACAACGTCCCAGTCGTCATTTATATTCCGTGTGTCCCGGTCGTCATTTGTGTCCCGGTGTCCCGGTCTCTAATTTATCTTTGAGTGTCCCAGTCGCCATTTATATCTCCCGGTCGTTATTTGTGTCCAAGTGTCCCAGTCTGTAATTTCTCTTTGAGTGTCCCGGTCGTCATTTATATTCCCTGTGTCCCGGTTTTTAGTTTTATTTTTCTTTTTCATTTTTTTTCCTTTTTCTTCATTTTCAGTTTTTATTTTTTTTTAGTTTTTTTTATTAGTTTTTGTTTTTTTTTCTCTATCAGCCGCAAGTTTTTTGGCATAGTCTCTTTGAGCAGCTTCCTCGGCTGTTGCCATTGTTAGTTCTTCAGTCATTTTACAATTAAACATTTTTCCGTCCACGATCTTCATACAATAAAAAATTTGTCTTTGATCGATTTTCTCAAATACCTTTAAAGACGTCATTTTATTAACGTCATTTAATTAACGTCATTTTAATGGGACAAAGGGTATATAAATGACGACCAGGACACTCAAAGAGAAATTACAAACTGGGACACAAATGATGACCGGGACACAGAGAATATAAATGACGACCGGGACACAGGGACACATTATTAGAATAATGAGGTATAGATCTGAATACGGATTGTTTTTCCCATGGACAATTATATGTTGCATGTTCAAGAGCCAGTAAACCTGAAAATCTGTTTATATGCACAGACAATGGGACAGCGAAGAATGTTATATATATACTAGATGTTGGGGTGGCGCTTCGCACCACCCCAACACCTAGTTGGTGGGGGCGCTTCGCGCCCCCCAAGCGCCCCCGTGCGCGCAAGTTGTTACGCGCCATATTAGTTACGCGCCATTGTAGTTGCGTCCCTGTGTCCCACCTGTGAATATAGATAGATATATATATATATTTATATTTTTAACTACGTAAAACTTGCGAATGTACAACATTCTTGGCTGTCCCATTGTCTGTGCATATAAATAGATTGTCAGGTTTACCGACTCTTGAACATGCAACATATAATTGTCCATGGGAAAAACAATCTGAGTTCAGATCTATACCTCATTATTCTTATGATTGCCCTTGAGCTTTGTTGATGGTGATTGCTAATCGAACATTCCCTGTGTCCCTGTCGTCATTTATATATCCCCCTGTGCCCCCCGGCGTCCCCGTTGTTGTTGTTTCCCTGTGTCCCGGTCGTCATTTGTGTCCCGGTGTCCCAGTTTGTAATTTCTCTTTGAGTGTCGCGGTCGTAATTTATATTCCCTGTGTCGCGGTGTCCCGGTCGTCATTTTTGTCTCGGTCGTCATTTGTGTTCCGGTGTCCCGGTCTGTAATTTCTCTTTGAGTGTCCTGGTTGTCATTTATATTCCCTGTGTCCCGGTCGTCATTTGTGTCCCGGTCTGTATATACATTCGTTTTTGAATTGGTCTTTTTTTAGGTTTTAGTTTTTTACCTTTTTTTCTTTTTTTTTAGTTTTGTTTTTCTCCTTTATTTTTCATTTTTTTTCCGTTTTCATTCTCGCTTCGCGCCACCCCAACACCTAGTTGGTGGGGGCGCTTCGCGCCCCCCCCCAAGCCCCCCCGTGCGCGCAAGTTGTTACGCGCCATATTAGTTACGCGCCATTGTAGTTGCGTCCCTGTGTCCCACCTGTGAATATAGATAGATATATATATATATTTATATTTTTAACTACGTAAAACTTGCGAATGTACAACATTCTTGGCTGTCCCATTGTCTGTGCATATACATAGATTGTCAGGTTTACCGACTCTTGAACATGCAACATATAATTGTCCATGGGAAAAACAATCTGAGTTCAGATCTATACCTCATTATTCTTATGATTGCCCTTGAGCTTTGTTGATGGTGATTGCTAATCGAACATTCCCTGTGTCCCTGTCGTCATTTATATATCCCCCTGTGCCCCCCGGCGTCCCTGTTGTTGTTGTTTCCCTGTGTCCCGGTCGTCATTTCTGTCCCGGTGTCCCATTTTGTAATTTCTCTTTGAGTGTCGCGGTCGTAATTTATATTCCCTGTGTCGCGGTGTCCCGGTCGTCATTTTTGTCTCGGTCGTCATTTTTGTTCCAGTGTCCCGGTCTGTAATTTCTCTTTGAGTGTCCTGGTTGTCATTTATATTCCCTGTGTCCCGGTCGTCATTTGTGTCCCGGTCTGTATATACATTCGTTTTTGAATTGGTCTTTTTTTAGGTTTTAGTTTTTTACCTTTTTTTCTTTTTTTTTAGTTTTGTTTTTCTCCTTTATTTTTCATTTTTTTTCCGTTTTCATTCTCGCTTCGCGCCACCCCAACACCTAGTTGGTGGGGGCGCTTCGCGCCAACCCCCCCCAAAGCCCCCCCGCACGCGCAAGTTGTTACGCGCCATATTAGTTACGCGCCATTGTAGTTGCGTCCCTGTGTCAAACCTGTGAATATAGATAGATATATATATATATATATTTTTAACTACGTAAAACTTGCGAATGTACAACATTCTTGGCTGTCCCATTGTCTGTGCATATAAATAGATTGTCAGGTTTACCGACTCTTGAACATGCAAAATATAATTGTCCATGGGAAAAACAATCTGAGTTCAGATCTATACCTCATTATTCTTATGATTGCCCTTGAGCTTTGTTGATGGTGATTACTAATCGAACATTCCCTGTGTCCCTGTCGTCATTTATATATCCCCCTGTGCCCCCCGGCGTCCCCGTTGTTGTTGTTTCCCTGTGTCCCGGTCGTCTTTTGTGTCCCGGTGTCCCAGTTTGTAATTTCTCATTGAGTGTCGCGGTCGTAATTTATATTCCCTGTGTCGCGGTCGTCATTTTTGTCTCGGTCGTCATTTGTGTTCCGGTGTCCCGGTCTGTAATTTCTCTTTGAGTGTCCTGGTTGTCATTTATATTCCCTGTGTCCCGGTCGTCATTTGTGTCCCGGTCTGTATATACATTCGTTTTTGAATTGGTCTTTTTTTATGTTTTACTTTTTTACCTTTTTTTAGTTTTTTTTTTCTTTTTTTTTAGTTTTGTTTTTCTCCTTTATTTTTCATTTTTTTTCCGTTCTCATTCTATTTTCTTTTTTAGTTTTTTTTTAGCTTTTTAGCTTTTTTAGTTTTTTATTAGTTTTAATTTTTTTTTCTTTTTAGTTTTTTTGTAGTTTTTACCTTTTTTTTAGTTTTTAATTTTTTTTACTTATGTCCTGGTCATCATTTATACTCCCTGTGTCCCGGTCGTCATTTGTGTTCCGGTGCTTTGTTGATGGTGATTGCTAATCGAACATTCCTTGTGTCCCGGTCGTCATTTATGTTCCCTTTGTGCCGGTGTCCCGGTCGTCATTTGTGTCCCGATGTCCCGGTCTGTAATTTCGTCAGTCGAAAACATGACGTCAGCCGACACAGAAACGTGACGTCACCTGATCCACAGATCCACAGACAGACAACTTATTTTTATATATATAGAAGATATATATATGTATATCTATATATATGGCACAGACAATGGGACAGCGAAGAATGTCATATATATATATATATATGTATATATATATATATATATATATATATATATATATATGTATATATTTGTATAAATATATATATATATATATATATATATATATATATATATATATATATATATATATATATATATATATATATATATATATATATATATATATATATATATATATATATATATATATATATATATATATATATATATATATATATATATATATATATATATATATATATATATATATATACTAGCTGTTGTTGGTGGGGGCGCTTCGCGCCCCCCCCAAACCCCCCGCGCGCGTAAGTCGTTACGCGCCATATTAGTTACGCGCCATTGTAGTTGTGTCCCTATGTCCCACCTGTGAATCGACCATTCCCTGAGTCGCCATCGTCATTTATATATCCCCCTGTGCACCCCGGCGTCCCCTTTGTAGTTATGTCCCTGTGTCCCGGTCGTCGTCATTTATACTCCCTGTGTCCCGGTGCTTTGTTGATTGCTAATCGAACATTCCTTTTGTCCCGGTCGCTTTCTCTTTGAGTGTCGTCATTTATTTAGATTGTTTCTCCTTTATTTTTCAGTTTTTTTCCTTTTTTTAGTTTTTTTTCTTTTTTAGTTCTTTTAGTTTTTACCTTTTTTATTTTTTTTTGGTTTTTTAGATGAAATTTTTTTTTAGTTTTTTTCCTTTTTTTCTTTTTAGTTTTTTATTGGTTATTACCTTTTTTTAGCTTTTTTAGTTTTTTTCGTTTTTTCTTTTTACTTTTTTTTTAGTTTTTATCTTTTTTATTTTTTTTTATTTTTATTCTTAATTTAATTAGTTTTCTTTTCTCTTCTATTTTTCAGTTTTTTCCTTTTTTTAAGTTTTTTTTTTAGTTTTTAGTTTTTTTAGTTTTTTTTTCCTTTTTTTCTTTTTAGTTTTTTATTGGTTTTTACCTTTTTTTTTAGCTTTTTTAGTTTTTTTCGTTTTTTCTTTTTACTTTTTTTTTAGTTTTTATCTTTTTTATTTTTTTTTATTTTATTCTTAATTTTATTCATTTATATATCCCCCTGTGCACCCCGGCGTCCCCTTTGTAGTTATGTCCCTGTGTCCGGTCGTCGTCATTTATACTCCTGTGTCCCGGTGCTTTGTTGATTGCTAATCGAACATTCCTTTTGTCCCGGTCGCTTTCTCTTTGAGTGTCGTAATTTATTTAGATTGTTTCTCCTTTATTTTTCAGTTTTTTTCCTTTTTTTAGTTTTTTTTTCTTTTTTAGTTCTTTTAGTTTTTACCTTTTTTAGTTTTTTTTAGTTTTTTAGATGAAAATTTTTTTAGTTTTTTTCCTTTTGTTCTTTTTAGTTTTTTATTGGTTTTTACCTTTTTTTTAGCTTTTTTAGTTTTTTTCGTTTTTTCTTTTTACTTTTTTTTTTAGTTTTTATCTTTTTTATTTTTTTTTATTTTTATTCTTAATTTTACTAGTTTTCTTTTTCTCTTCTATTTTTCAGTTTTTTCCTTTTTTTTAAGTTTTTTTTTTTAGTTTTGTTTTTTTAGTTTTTTTTCCTTTTTTTCTTTTTAGTTTTTTATTGGTTTTTACCTTTTTTTAGCTTTTTTAGTTTTTTTTCGTTTTTTCTTTTTACTTTTTTTTTAGTTTTTATTTTTTTTTATTTTTTTTTATTTTATTCTTAATTTTATTAGTTTTCTTTTTCTCTTCTATTTTTCAGTTTTTTCCTTTTTTAAGTTTTTTTTTTAGTTTTAGTTTTTTTAGTTTTTTAGTTTTTTTAGTTTTTTTTAGTTTTTTAGCTTTTTTATTTTTTTTATTAGTTTTTAGTTTTTCTTGTAGTTTTTGCCTTTTTTTAGTTTTTTCAGTTTTTTTTTAGTTTTTAGTTTTTTACCTTTTTTGTGGATCGTCACCATGACGTCACCTGATCCACGATCCACAGATCCACAGACAACTTATTTTTATATATATAGATATATATGTATCTTTCTATATTCACAGGTGGGACACAGGGACAAAACTACAATGGCGCGTAACGACTTACGTGCAGGGGGGGGGGGGGCTTGGGGGGGTGTGAAGCACCCCCACCAACTAGGTTTTGGGGTGGCGCGAAGCACCCCCCAACAGCTTATATATATATATATATATATATATATATATATATATATATATATATATATATATATATATATATATATATATATATATATATATATACATATATATATATATATACTAGCTGTTGGGGTGGCGCTTCGCGCCACCCCAACACCTAGTTGGTGGGGGCGCTTCGCGCCCCCCCCAAGCCCCCCCCGCGCGCGTAAGTCGTTACGCGCCATAATAGTTACGCGCCATTGTAGTTGTGTCCCTATGTCCCACCTGTGAATATAGATAGATATATATATATGGTTTTAACTACGTAAAACTTGCGAATATACAACATTCTTTGCTGTCCCATTGTCTTTGCATATAAATAGATTGTCAGGTTTACCGACTCTTGAACATGCAACATATAATGGTCCATGGGAAAACAATCTGTATTCAGATCTATACCTCATGATTCTAATGATTGCCCTTGAGCTTTGTTGATGGTGATTGCTAATCGGACCATTCCCTGTCCCGGTGTCCCGGTCGTCTTTGCCTTTTTTAGTTTTTTCAGTTTTTTTTTTAGTTTTTTATTGGTTTTTACCTTTATAGTTTTTTTAGTTTTTTAGCTTTTTTATTTTTTTTATTAGTTTTTAGTTTTTTTTGTAGTTTTTTGCCTTTTTTTAGTTTTTTCAGTTTTGACGTCACCTGATACAGTTTTTTCAGGTGACGTCACCTGACACATCCATCCATCCATCCACAGACAACTTATTTTTATATATATAGATATATATATATATATATATATATGTATATATATATATATATATATATATATATATATACATATATATATATATATATATATATATATATATATATATATATATATATATATATATATATATATATATATATATATATAAATAAGTTGTTCGTTTGTGTGTCTGTCTGTTTGTCCGCATATGACGTCTGAATTATTTCATCATATACCAATTCAAAAACGAATGTATTCAAGCTGAAGTAGCTGAGTTGGTAAAGCGTTGTGTTCCAGGTTCTAGGTCCGAGAGGTTCCAGGTTCGAACCTTGG